>NW_008615943.1:0-33408 GCF_000691845.1 Merops nubicus
GGCGTGCTGCCCGCCGCTGCCGGCCAGACCCACTGCAATTAGCTGATCCCCTACAATTTCCTCCTACACTCTGAGCTGATCTGCACGCTGACCTTAGACAATTTGTCTTCTTTCTGGCAGAAATGTCAACCAAAAGGAAGCTATTAAGTCAAGAAGGTAATTCTGCAAGAACAGTCCACTGTATAAACAGAACTTGACCTAGGGTAATTTATTTCTAGTCCTGCACTAAGGAACCTAAGATATATGATCAATACATTTCAGGATCTAAATATGTCAATGGAGGTGAGAACCTAAGAATTTTAGGCAGTATCTGTGAGAGGTTGTCTTTACTAGAAATGGAGAAACTGAAGAGAAGCGTAAAACACAGCCTTTAAAATCTGAAGCAATTTTGTGTCCACATTTCACAGGGTAACATCTATGCATAGTAGAATTTGGTCTAAACTTTAGTTGTCCAACTATCTGTCATTTAATTGCCCCTCCAATACGTTAAACTATGCTGTTTCCCCTAACACAACACCACTACAAAGGTAGACCGATTACTGCTTTCATTCTTTACCAGATTTAGAGGCTGCTAAAAGTTGGAAATAATTTTTAAAAAGAGAGAAAACTGAAAAAAAATAATAATTCCTGCTTGACAATGTTGAAACAAATTAAGTTGGGGTGCAGAAGGAGGCCTGTTTTCCATATGAATACTGTACTAATATTTTGCTTAGCACAAAGTTTTACTCCACACGTTTATGAGCACAAACCATCAGTTTTTTCTTACAGGGAGAGTACCAGCTGTGCCACAGCAAACCCTGACAGTTGGCAGAAACAAGCCCAGTCCCTGGGCATCGCTGAGAGGTGTTGTACAAAGAAATTTGTTTTTACCACTGGAAGAGGTTGCCCAGAGATGTGGTGGAGGCCCCATCCCTGAGGACATTCAAGATCAGGCTGGATGAGGCTCTGAGCAGCCTGATCTAGTTGGAGATGTCCCTGCTTATGGCAGGGGGTTGGACTAGATGACTTTTGGAGGTCCCTTCCAGCCCAGACAGTCTAGGATTCTATGATCTAGAAACAGCCTCAGAAGCCAGGGGTTTACCTGCTTTGTAGGCAGAAGACAGTTCAAGTGTGGCTTTGGGTAAAACTCTGGGCAGGTGGTGTTGTCGTGGACTTGTGTATCAGTAGTGTGGATATTTATATGTGTGTGTGTGTATATGTCACACATTCTACATCATTAAAACCCTCTTCTTGTGTGCAAAGTAGATGAAATGGTTAATTGTAGTTATCACTGAGAAAGCACATGACTTCCCAAGCTATAAAAAGCAGTTCCCTTTCTTGCCTGCTATTTACACTTACATTAAATAACACACTTTCTAGAAGTACCAGCATTTGAAGTTCAAGGAACTTCGCAATATCAAATGTTTCCTTAATGACTGCACCTGGGTCTCCATGAGCTCATCGTTTGCACCTACACCCAGGTTCAAAAGAACTGCCTGCTCTGTTTATTTTCACCAGTGAAACTGGAATATATAGGTCTGACAAGCTTAGAATCTGCTTTTTGTTCTTCCTCTTGTCACCCAAAAGGCATTTTATAACATACTGTAAGGTCATTAAAATCTGCTTGAAAATTACTCATGCTAACTGGAATGAAAAGACAACTCGGTTTACTAACTTTTGACCAGTATGTTGCTTTTAGGTCCCCCACCATCATGATGCTGGAAAGGCTTCTTCATATTTTGTGCCAGAGAAGTGAGTCTGTTTCTTGGCATTATTTGTACATTCTTCCCTCCTTCCACATTTTCCACTTGAAATTGCAAATTCTTTTCACAAGGGGTTCACTTTGCCTGCTGAGGCCAAAAAAACTCAGTTTCCTTTCCAAACTTTATTCCTGACACAGTACAACAAGCTTTTGGTCATGTAGGGTCTATTTCTGGAGGAATGACACACATCACACAGATACCTTTGCAGCCTGGCACATGCTGCAGAGCTCCGTTTAAAACCCAACCTATTGCTGATGTGACACTTTACCAGGCCTGGCCTGAGGTAATGACAAGCCAGGTACTGCAAACTCCAACTTCTGGGCTCTTCCCCAGGAAAAACCCACATCTTCGCTTTATGGGCCTGGCTGCAAGACAACTTTCACATTTAGCACTAGGCAGCGTAGAGGAGTAATGTAGGACACCAGGAACAGATCCCAGGGCTGCCAAACACCCCTTCTGACAGCCCAAAACCTTGCATCTGCAGTGTCTCTCCCCTGCAGTGACTCCAGTGCCTCTTTAGGCAGAGAGTCACCACTTACAGCTGCTCTGCAACTTCCAGACAGCTTCATGCTGCCAAAGATGCCAGCAAGGTGCCTGTCAGAGGGGCCTCCATTTGCACCAATCCAGCCCAGCCAGGAGAAAAAAAAAAAGGGTGATACCCCAGAATCACACTGCTAAAACTATTATCAATATATTAGCTGATTTTTATCATAGTTTACCATGGTTTAAGCAAGTTAAGTGAAATTTTGAGATTTAAGGACCTGCCTGCAACAAGAACCAGACAGTCACCTCAAGCCTTCCAGGCAATCAGGGCAATAGTCCTTTGCCAGTCTGTTCTTGTGCTGTTTTCAAGTAGTTTCTGAAGTCTGTTGTAAGATTGAAGGCTTTTCTGTGATCCACTTACAGTTCTTGAGCTGCTCTCTTTGTTAAAGATATTCCTTCAAATGGTCAGACCTGCCAAATCAATTGTTGTCCTCTGCTTTTTTCTCCATTGACAGTGTTCTATTAAGGAAGTCCAGTCCACGTGTTTTTAGGAAACTTCACATTACACAACTCATTTTTGTCATAACAAAAAACATTAACTTGTGCCAGTGTCTAAACATTCAAACTTCAAAGACATGAGAAGCGACCAAAAAAAACCCCAAACAAGTTTTCTGCCACCTTTAGAATTAAAATCTGTTTTCCAAACGGCCCTTGGCACTCCATGTGGCACTGCCAGGTCAGGAGGCCGGGCACAGGCCCCGAGCTGCCCTGCACAGAGGCAGACAGCCCAGGTCTGCGTGAGGACACGCGGAGGAGCACGTTTGGATGAAGGGATCAAGTGCTGCTGCACGTGGGGATGACCAGGGCTGCCTGTTGCTCCACAACACATCAGTCTCTCTTTCTGGGGTTCCACCTTTCTCCAGGACTACACGATTTCAAGCAGCCACCCCAGCTGCATCATAAAAGCCTGGTAACCCCCGGAATCAGCTACACTCAGCACGAATGTGCACTGAGCCATGGTCCTTCCCACAACCCTCATTTATTTGTTGTGTCATCTGCTCATTTGTCATCCTCAACCACAATAGCTTCCAGTGGGACTCCTCCAGCTGGCATGCCTTAGGAAGACTGTTTTTCTGCCAGGGAGGGTTAGCATTTAAAGAAGTTTGCCCACAACAAGTTATAGCAATGTAATTCACACACCAGCAAGGCAGAGCTCACACAGGGAGGGTATAACCATGTCCACAGACACCAAGCACTTGTAACTTCTCAGAGATGGCAGGTGACCCAAAGCCCGAGACTGGAAACCTCACACAAAAGTAAAATCCAAGCCAAACAATGACAATTCTCCGTGCTGATAAAAGGCACCACAGCAAAGGGGTTGAACTGCCCCTGAGCAGACAAGAGCTACCAGGGACCACCCCAGGCCACCTCCAGAACACACATCACTGGCAGGGCTGGGCAAGGGTGCCTGGCACCAGACGTCAGAGGATGACTTACCCACACACAGCTGTCAGCACCAGAGACATTACCTTCAAGAAAGGCAGGAGAAGACAGCCAGGTGTCCCAGTCTGACGCACCTGTCTGCACAGCCTGGACGAGACAAAGGAGAAAGGCACAGAGAAGCACCCGAGCCCACCATGCTCCCTTGACAGTGCCTGGCTCACCTGGGGCCCTTCATCAACAGCTCCTCCCTTTGGAACCCCAGGTGCAGGTCTGTCCTCCCAGCCACAGGCACCACCAGAGCCCCACCCTGAGGACAGCAGCCAGCTCAGTTCCCTCCTCAGCCCAGAGGCACCTGCCCTCCCTGATTACACCCAGCAGACAAACACCCAAGTCTCATCCACCTCTGCCCTGAGGAGTTCATGCACAGTGAGCTCCTGGTGGCTTCCCAACATTCCAATGCGCTTCCCTACAACCTGGGACAGCCTGAGCCCCACTACCAGGCTGTCGTGCCAGAAGGCAGCATGTGGGTTCTTAGGTGCCTGGTCTAATGATGGCACTGAACTAGATGTGCCAGGGTCTGTGCCAGTCTCCTTGGCAGACCCCACAGTGCAGTGAGGGCTGCACCCCGGTCTCTGATGGCATGGTCAGGGCACAGGACCGATTCAGGGTAGCTGCTGCCTCAGGGCTAGGTGTGGCAGCACCTGCCCAGCCATCTGAGGCTCAAGCAGCTGAAATCTACACAACAGCAGAAAGTTTCCTTGAGAAGAAGGGACACAAATTGTTTAAAGAAGAAAACAAGAACAGAGTTTAGTCCCATGTTCTGTACCATTGAATGTATTGGTCATTCAGTAAACAATACGTGAAAAAAAGTCTATAGTGTAGTTTCCTTTAATATTATAGCTTTACTTTGGCACTAGACATAGCTGGCAAAGTATGAGACTGTTGACTCTCACCTTCAATATCAGGAAGTTAAAACATAAGCAAGCATGAATTTTTGCTTTTGAGACTCTGAGAGATCCATTCCCTCACCTTTCTGGTTCATATTGCACTGAGAAAGTAACTGCTTCTTAGCGTGCATCCTTCTAAAAGAACACGAGCAAGTAAGGCTGAAAATTCCTTGTAATGGTCATAGGTCATCCTGGTAAGTCACCAAAGTCATCTAATAAACACACTGCCCAAGTACCTGTGCAGCCACTGCCAGCACTGATCTGAGAGTGACGTGAGACAGAACAGGTAGGCCTTAGCCAGCCACCTGGTGTCCGTGACATGACCAGTCACAGGGGTCTGCAACTGCACGTCCCGTGTGCATTGGGCTTCCTGCAGGCACAAGGAATCACTGCTAGCACTAGGAGCCAGTTGCTGAAACTCCATTACTGGTGGAGCAGGAGGCATGTTGCTACAAAATTGTGCTGACATTGCAGAGGTCTTCTAAAATATTTTGGTTTATCATTATGCAGTTTAATGTAAAACCTTGCAAAAGTGCAGGACAGCTTGTTGCAACTTTGCAGTCTTACAGAAAAGCACAAATAGGACTGAAAAGTAAGCCCTTAAAACTCTGTGATTGCCACGAAGGTTGCGCAGATGCTGCCAGTGTTTGACAAGCCATTCTGAACATCTCCCTTTTGGTGTTTGCTGCTCCTGCAGGACTGACCCATGGTATTGCCAGGCACAGCCCCCCGTGAGGGTTAGCGGCAGGGACTGGACGCAAGAGAAATAAGACAGGAGGAGGTGCCCTGAGCAGCTGCCCTGACACTGCCACCCTTGGAGCCACACAGCAGATTTAATGGCTGACTTCACCAGGAGCTTGGTGTCACTGAAAACCACACAATTTGATTGTTTTCTCTGAGTTGCTAATGCCTAACCATAAACATTTCTAGGGCTGCATTTTCCTTTGCATTGTATTTACATAGCTGTGATAAAATCATTATGATTATAGCAGCATACCACAGGAAGTCTGGCCCAGATCTTTAATCACCCAGCACTCACAGCACATAGTAATGAACCCTTATTCAATAATTCTGAATTTACTGTTCCAGCTCACTCCCCCTGAATCTGTGATTTACTGTTGCATTACCTTTCTTTTTCCACTTTCGCTAATTTTCAAGAGTCTGCAACATATCATTGTGGAATTCTCCAGCCTCTTTGCAGAGATGAATAAAAAGCATTTTTCACGCAGAGTTGTTTAGGAATAGGATGTATAGCTACTTCATATCAAGAGTGTTCAGAGAGTTACATAAATGGCTTGCACTATTTTAGAGCTGGAACTAATTAAAAATTCAGGGTAGAAATTTCAGATAGTCTAAAGTGCCAGATGTATTCTTATATATCTTTATAAATCCCTCAGCTGAAGTTATCATTCACTAAAGTTAATCTAAACAGCAAAGCTTCTTCAAGTAAGTATGTCAATAGCAGATTCATTGCAGCCTAGTTCCCCCAAACCTCGTCCCTTATCCTTTCACTGTGTTTTAATCTAATTAGGGTCTAATCTAATTAGGGCATCAGCACAGACATTGAGAGATCCTGGGATTTCTGTACCACCTAATTGTTCATTGTCATTGAACTTAACTATTCTGGGAAAGGAGATGAAGTTCTTCAGCCCCCTGACTCTGGAATTATCTTCTCCCATTGACTGATGGGGATCCAGGTCTGTTGATCTTCAGGGCACGCTGTAAAACCTATTTCCTCAGCCCTTTTCCAAGAAGAAATTGTTGTACTGAGTTTGAACTTTCTGTCATGGAAAATTTCTGGCACATCTGTTTTCCATGTTCAGAAAGTAGCAAGGTGGAAAATTCTTAAAAAATCAAGCAGCAAACAATAAAGATTAATCAATCAATTAATCAATTAAGTAATCAACAAAGTGGTGGTGAGAACATCCCCAGTTCACACAGTTACGTCCACAGTAGCTTCAGGCACGTGCTCTAAGGAAACATGGAAAGGACGAGCAGGTTCATTTTCAAGAAAGGCAGCACGGGAGAAATCTGAGCACAAGCAGAAGCAGAGGGAGTAATTTGGGTTCGGGTAACTGCAGCTCATTCCACAGAAGTAAAACGGCTGAGGCTGTTGACACTGTAATTCAGACACCCGAGTCCCAGTGCACACTGAGACTGCTGTTAGTAGTTTTAAACAAAAAAAAAGTGCGATATTATTAACCTTGGGGAGAAATGATGTCGAGGAGACCAGTGGTCCTGGAGCAGCACAGCACTGAGACTCTGGGAGGCGTAACCGTTCCACCTCAGTAAAGGGGAATGGCGAGGCAGAGGTTGTGATCTCCCCTTCTCGTTCCTTTTACCTTGGCCAAGCACTGTGAGAACTGGCCCAAAGCACAGCCCCAGCCAAATTTTCACTACAACAGTAAAGGGCATTAGTGATGATAATTAAAACACTCGGTAAAACTTTAACCTTCGTTTTTGTTCAAAGTGATGGAGACTGTCCTCATGCCCTGATGATCAATGTACCCCTCTCCAGCAATCTGACAGGATGGAGACTCCAGAACTAGAGCCCAGGATCAGACCAGTAGAACTATATGGTGGGTTTTAACCCTTCCAGTACTAGACATGGATGTGCTTCTCCAGAAATCAGCTACGATTCCTCCTTTTGAACAGTAACCACTGTCGAGTAACACACTGTGACGTGAGGCACAATTAAGTCCCTTCATGGACAGCCAAGCTCCAGGGCAGTTTTTTTTTTGGAATGGATAGCCCACCACTCCCTTCCCCTCGGCCCTCCCCAGCTATTTGGTTCTGGACTCCAGCTCCCTCCTTGTCCTTAGCACCATGAGCTGTTTATTCCATTAGTTTTGCAGCCACATCAGGGCTCCAGTCAGCTCACAAGGCTAAACCAGCAGACTACAGACCATAGCTCACCACCTTCAGCGTGTCACTGGGTGAGTATGGTGTTTGCCTGATGCTGTCCGGCCACCTCAGGCTCGTCTCCTCATGGTGAGCCTCCAGCCAGGGCCTGGTGCATCCCCAGGAAGCATGTTGGTCTCCCTCCGCAGCTGTGATGCAGGTAAAGCTCAAAATTCTGGAGAAGGAGCCCTGCAGGGCCAACGTCAGATCTCACAGCATCCCAGCTGGTGCTGACTTTTACCCTGGGTTGGTGGGACTGTAACTCATCCCATCTCACCCCACCTGAGGAACATCAGCTGTGCAAAGGAAATGTGTCGTAGACCTACAGAATGTTTTGGGTTGGAAGGGACCTTTAAAGGCCACCTAGTCCAGCCATCTCCTGTTGTCAGTTTTGAAATCTTTTCTATGTAATGAGTGAACCATTCCTTGCTCATGCAAACTACATCTTACAGACACTATTGCTGTCCAAGGAGGCACACCAGCCAATTCCCCATGTCTTTGGCATCTCACTGATCTCTGTGTGGTTCCTTCCAGATCAGAAGAAAGAGCTTGTATTTGCTGTAAAATTACCTCCCCCTGCATCTGAACACAGGTCACCCGCTGTTACCAATGAAAATGAACGATGTAGCTGAAATAATTTAAAAGCAACAAAATCTTTGCTGAGTCTTTAGAGCTTCACAGTCCAGAGTGGCCACTGGACTAATCTCTCATGTGGCCTGACTTGGCAGATCCCAGCAGCTCTTCAAGCCTCTTCTCTGAGCTCTGCCCCCCCAGCTTTCCAGCCTGCCCAGGTCATGCTGGATGGCAGCACAGCCTTCTGGCATGTCAGCCACTCCTCCCAGTTTTCTATCACCAGCAAACTTGCTGAGATCACACTCTATCGCTTTGTCCGGTCACTGATGAATATATTGAATAGTGCTGGGCCCAGAACCAGCCCTTGGGGGCACCAATAGCCACAGGCCTCCAGCTAGACTCTGCTCCACTGACCACAACTCTCTGGGCTCTGTCCTTCAGCCAGTTTCCAATCCATCTCACCGCACAACCATTCAAGCAGCACTTCTCAAGCTTGGCTGTAAAGATACCATGGGGGACAGTATCAAAAGGTTTGCTGAAATCAAGATATACCACATCCACTGCCTTCCCCTCATCTAGCCATCTAGTTGTGCCACCATGAAAGGCTATCAGATTAGCCAGGCATGACTTCCCTTTCTTGAATCCATGTTTACTACGCGTGACAAGCCTCCTTTCCTCAACATGCGTTGAGATGGTGGCAGGAACAAGCTGTTTCATCACCTTTCCAGGAATGGAGGTGAGGCTGACTGGCCTATAGTTACTTGGGTCCTCCTTCTTGCCCTTTTGAAGGTTGGAATGACACTGGCCTTCCTCCAGTCCGCAGGCACCACTCCTGCTCTCCAGGACCTCTTGAAGATTCTGGAGTGGCCCAGCAGTGACCTCCGCCATCTCCCTCCGCACTCACGCGCGCGTCCCATCAGGGCCCATAGACCTGTGGTGTCCAGTGCCCTTAAGTGCTCTCTACCGCCGTCCTAGCCAACCGGGACAACGACTTCCCTCCTCCAGACTTCCTCTGTGTTGAAATGTGTTTGTTCCGCCAGTTTTACTATCTTCTGTCTGACGTTAACAAGGGTAGCTCTGAGTTGTCCCACGGCGCTGGTGAGCAGGCCCCACGTGCGCGGGTAACAGGAACAACCCAGCAGGCTGCAGCAAGGGCAGCAGGCAAAAGTTTGTTGCATTGTCTCGTTCTTACTATAGGGAGCACTGTGACCTTTAGGGATTTTAATAAATCAGCTCCTGATGACAGTGCAAGTAAATGAGAGTAAAACAGGTTTGTGATTATAGCTGAGGCTCAGGACTCAGAAGATTTCATTTCTATCTTGCATTCTCCTGTAGATGCCCTGTGTGACTCTCAATATATTCTCCTTTTTTTGGTGCTGTATTATGCCCGTCTTTCAATATGGCAAAATACAGTTGCCGTTTCAACATGAGCTTTAATCTCAAAGGGTTACTGTGATACACCCAAAGCAGCAAGTGAAACGTGCTAGTAACAACTTCACTTAAACATACTGCTTTATCCAGTTCTCTTGCACTGGAACAGTGCTCTATGGAGACGTCTTCAGCACAGAGCTTTGGGTGGCTGCTTTGCAAGCATCACTTATCAAAATTTCTCAATGAGGTCTTTGAGATAGACTGAGCTCTTACAAAGCATATCCAAATTACAGTCTGATCTGAGGACAACCTGTGGGTCAGCCTGGGTCATGGGTCCCTGGTGTCAGCAGCTGTGCTGGGGCACCCCAGGGCCACCGAGGAGAGGATGGAGCCTCCCCACCACCGCACGGGCACTCTGCGCTGGGACAAGGCACAGCACTGGTGGCTTCTGCACCAGACTCAGGCACAGAGCACCTGCTGACATGCAAACACCTAACAGGGAATACCAGCTGGAGCTACAGACATTTCTGGACAGCTAACTGGGTATTTACCTACCTGTGCATTCACAGACAAAACAACTCAGAAAAACCCGCAGTCGGACATTTGCCAGCGGTGGGGTTTGAGCTGCAGAAGGCAACGGATACTTGACAGTAATAAACTTAACACAGCCATCCATTATTACCAGCTATTCACTGCAGATGTAAATAGTGTGAGCTTACACTTTTCACATTGCAGTTTTACTCAATACCTGCCAAAGACTGGAGCCAAAATGCTGTCAAGACTGATCTTTTCAGTTTTGATTCCTTAAGAAGGAATCTGAGGGGGGAACATGACTAGGACTCTTTTAAAAGAACTGAAAAATTAGGCACTCTTACAAATGAGTAGGAGAGAAATAGACAGTGAAAGGAAATGTCATCAAAACCCCAGGATCTCAACAGTCACAGAGACATGAACAATCCTCTGGTAACCCTATAGCTGCATCAAAAGCAAGCGAGCAAGCTGCAGGCAGTATCACTGAAATGATTACTCAGTTCTTGGAAGTTTACATCCAATTCATGTCTTACATGTCCTACACTCCACATTCTGCCACAGGGAGATGAAAAATCAGCCATGTGTTCCCATTTTAATTGCAAACCCAGCCCTTTCAACTCATTCCTGTATGGCTTAATCATGCGGGGAAGCTGAACAAAGATGACAGATGAATGTGAGCATAAGAAACACAGGGTTGTCAGTCTGACCCTGCCCTCTACGCTGAGTGACTGTGAACTCCTGCTACGACCAGCAGAGGCAAAACGCCCAGGGGACCCAGGGGAGGCCAGACTGTGGTTCCAGGAATTGCGTAACATTTTGCACTACCATGGAAGCTGCACAACTCACCATTTTTGGTATATTTTCCCTTATAAAGCCCCTAAGGGATAAGGTTGTGCACCATTTTGCAGAACATGAACTGAGGCACAGTGCGTGACTGAATGATTTACCTGAGGGCACGTGGGAAGTCATTCCCCACCAAGAGGCACAACTTCGATGTCCAGAGTCTTTGGCTCGTTTGCCAAACATAAGCCCATTCTCCACACCAAATCTGCCCCAAAAGGCATGTGCAGGCCAGCAAGAAACAGCAGAAAAGCAGAGGCACTGAAATGTTTCAAGCTCCCCTCTAGCTGCTGCCATCAGTGGGCCCGATCAGACTGCTCTGCCACGTGGCATGGGGGTACCCTGGCTAGCGAACAGCTCCTTCAAAACAAGGGCTACGGCAAGAAAAACGAAGGGTGGTTTTGACCTTCCTCAGAATATTACTTCAAACAGCCATTACTGCCCACGCCACAGCACCCAGTATGAAACGGAGATCTAGTGGACTGACAACGGAGTGTCCCAGACCCTTCTCTTTGGGGTGATGGAAGATGACTCTATTTCATCACTCAGATCAAAGCCCATGGGTTCAGAGGTATTTCGTCTCTCTGCAGTGTGTCTGAGCTTTTTCTTTTCCAATGACGATTGTTCAATAAAATTTTGTAACTGCAACTTCATATCCACAAAATAAATCAACTTGAATTGCACAGCCTAAGTATGTGAGCATTCTGGCAAACAACTGAAAACAGATAGGTTCCTACTCACAGCCCCATGGCAGTGAAAACTGTGACAAACTGAGGAAGATATATTCAGAAAGTAAAATCTCACACCGATACTCATATGGAAATGATTTTTAAAACACTGTGGTATTGCAAGCGCAGCTCAATAAACAGCAAGGTCATAATAGCATTGTTCATCATGGCACCTCCTGTAAAACTCAATTTATTCAGCATTTTTGGCTGCCAGGCCCCTATTTGCTTTGTAGTGTTAAAAGTTAGTGTTAATAGCAGAACAAAAGAGGCCTCCTCCATCAGCACTAATTATTTCTATTGGTTCTAAACCCTAGGAATTAGGCTGTACACTACCGAGTGCTGTAACCTTACCTATGGAATAGTTCCCTAAATACCAACATGGAACAGTGCATACATGCAATGGAGTCAACCGTGGCAGAGAAGGAAGCTTAGCTTGTGTTGTTCTTCACAGCAGTGCACACACAGCATTACAAAATCCATCTTAAAAAGGAGCTATTGACATCTGAACCCAGCAGAGATGAATTACAGGACTCAGCACACCTCTTCCACCTTCCTCAGCAGAGAGTAGAAGGATCTTGGAGAACTCGTAAGTGCTGCTCTGAAGGCGAGGGTTCACACTGCCAGGCTGTCACTCCAGACTGCCTGCGGCTGCGTCGCTTCGCCAGGAGAGAAGCATGGCCAGGTCAACAATGCTGTCCCAGGGGCTCAGGCTTTAAAGCAAACTTGGCTTTTTGTTCACCGTCTCTGAAAGTTCTCTGCAAACTAAGCTGGTGAAAGTTTCCTTTTGTGTGTATAAAGCATATCACAGAGAGAGACAAAAGGTAGACAAAGAAATGTAAGACTTAAATAAAGCTTTGTTTAGATAGTGCTTTGCTGAAGTGATTTTCTGGATTACAAAGTTCCATCAAAGTCAACACCCTAACTAACGTACTGTGGTTAGAGCTCCCCAGGGAAGTGGTCAGGGCCCCAGGTCTGTCAGTTGATAAGAAATCTTTGGGCAACACTCTTAGATATATGGTTTAATTTTTAGGTTGCCCCGTGTGGAGTCAGGAGTTGGATTCAACGTTCCCCATGGGTCCCTTCCAGCTCAGGATATTCTATGATTTTATGCACGTTGCTGGGCAAAGATAAAAGTACCCACAGCTATGTATAGAAGGCATGCGAAGTGGTCAGTTTGGAAGGACATAGAGTGGTCTTCTTGAGAACCTGTTGCTACTGCACTGGCTATTTCTCTGGCTAGAGACAAAGGTATGATCAAATACATACAATCACCTTAACAGGCAAGAACAGTTACACAAAAAATTCCTGAGTGAAAGCTAAACTGGGTCCACTTGGAGATTACATAAACATAATACAGTGATGAGCAAAAGTGACAAAGAGAAAAAAAAAACCAGAGAGATGTTGTGATGTCTCTACCCATTCTTCCAGCACTGAGCAAGGTGTGAAAGCTGGCCACGTTTGAGTAGTTAGGAGGTTCTAGGGGCTGGCTGAGCAAGCCTGAAGCTATCAGCTAGGTAAGCAGGGTGGGAGAAAGCATTCCCAGTTTCACTGTGCTCTAGCTTTTTGCACTGGGGGATTTTTTCAGCTTTTGCTATGCCAACCATCCTTCTGGCTTGCACACCCTTATACAAGACCTTTTATCTGTTTTCAGTGGTTCCTAATCCAGGCAAAGACTTTAGCATGTGCTTCACCTTAAACACATACTAAAGTCCCACTGGAGCAAGGAGGGAAGTGTATGCTCTGGGTTAAGGATCAGTGCCAAAGCAAGGAGAACTTGAGTGGTTTGGGAAATGAATTTGTGGTTTTGTTCTTCTCCCTCACACAGAGACATAAGCACTGGCTGATTCCTGGGAAGGGAAGGGAAGGGAATGTGGTGCAAGTTCTCTGCTGCCATCCTTGAGCTCCAGTAGTAATGCCCATCTGTCCCGCTGGGCCAGCGAGGGTGCAGAGGTGGCCCCACGGTCCTCTGAGAGCAGCATCACACCCTCACTGCCCCGTTACCTCTGCTGTCCCCTTATCTCAAACTGCAGTGGCCCAGGAGGCCTTGGGCAGAGCAGAACTACTCAGGACAAGGACTACATGCTGTTTGCATTCTGGGGCCATATTCTTTCCAATGAACCTAACAGGTGAGAACCATCAGAGTTGTCTCTCTGTTAATTGGAAAAACTACACTTCTACTATATTTTTCAGCTCGTTACTGAGCACAGGGATGGCACCACACAGGGAGAGGCAAAGGCAGGTCCCACGAGCAAGAGGGGTCTGCTGTCTCTGGTGAGTAGGAGACATAAGCTTTGTCTGTAGCAGAAAGAGGTGAAGTATTGCTGCTACCAAACAGCTCATACATGTGACTGAGCAAAGTGCAGATATGTGGGCAGCCTTTGAGTAAGGCTGCAGTGCCAGGCAGGTTTCACAACAGCCTTTCACAGAGGTGCTGGCTCACCACAGCCACAATGAGCAGAATTCAGCTCATTACAGCCCTGGTATCAGTGGAGGTCCTGGAGATGCATTTTCTTCCTCAAATGTACCTCTGGCATCTGATTAATTAGCAAATAATTAGCCTAAATTTTGGCAGGTCTTCAAGTGGTTGCAGCTTTCTATAGTGAGCAGGATTTTCTAACAGCCCATTGTTGTCCTCTGACTGAGTGCACAGTAAAGCACAGGCAGAGGTAGGGATTAAACTGGGGACTCCATAGCATCAGGGGTGGGCCAGGGCTGAGCACCCTCCAGAGACCCACCCACTGATGTGGATGGTCAGGGATCAATCAGTTCTTCTCCATACATTGTGGCAAACACTTACACGCCCCACAAGGGGCCTTGTTCACTGATAAATACCAGATTGCCTCAACATGGCTGTTCTGGAGCTTAAATTTCCTGAAAAATGCAGCTTTTATTAAAGATAATTAAGCATTGTTTTCTTTGGGGTGAGTCACTGAGCTGCATCATGTACTGCTTTCACATTTTGGAAGATCAGTATGATGATACCAGGGAAATATAATCTTTTTGATTACCACAGCAAGAGTGAGGGCAGCAAGTTCTGATCTTAAATTTCACTTCGAACATGCATTATTACTCCCATACTAACAAAGCAGAGCCCTGAACATGTTCATTTGCTACTCAGGGCTCCTCGGGAATACTGGAATAACTGTTGCTCCATCTCCCTTGCTAGATACTACAGCCTTGCAGTTCACCAGTTCGAGATAAATTCATACTGACTTCAGGAAACTATTGGGATATTTTAGCTGAATGTCTTGTAGCAAGAAGTAATCACTTGTGAACAGCAAGGATTAAACTCCATCTTCAATGAGGTGTAAGCACTTTTTCAGGAACACCACATTGGAGAAGCCAATTCATAAGCAGTCTTGTAGAAGAAGCTTTTGCATCACCAGTAAGTCTGTCACAGTTGAAGACTTCACTGTCATTTATTCAACAGAGCCAAATCTCCAACACCTTCTGAGCAGCAAGATTGGGATCCACCTCCAGCCATTCAGAAGAAGGAGGCACTGCCAGTTTAGGGCACATCCACCTCAAATACAGAGGCAGTTCTCCAGGGTTCTAGTTCACATTTGAAATGCCTCTGGAACATTGTGATGTGGAATTGTTATGCCAAAGCAGGCACATAAATAATTGGGCTTTCACATCAGTTAAGATTGCTAGCTAATTCACTGGCAGATGAAGGCATTCTGGGCTATAGATAGAGTACAGTCCACCTCCCTCAGATCAAAATCTGCACCTAAATCTATGAAATCAGCTATTTAACAGTATCTGAAGACCTGACCCTCCATTTTCCGTTTCTGCCTTCAGTTTTACTTGGTTAAATTTCTATTAGTGTCAAGATCTTGTGCCTATTGCAAAGGAAAAAAACCTGCCTATTGAGAGAAAATAGAATCATAGAACCATTAAAGCTGAAAAAGGCCTCTGAGATCATCAAGTCCTACCGTCAGCCCAACACTACCACAACCACTAAACCATGTCCTAAAGTAACACATCTACATGTTTTTTGAACCCCTCCAGGGGTGGTGACTCCACCAGCTCCCTGGGCAGCCTGCTCCAATGCCTCACCAGTCCAGTCAACTCTGTCAGGGAAGAAATTCTGCCTAATATGCAATCTAAACCTCCTCTGGTGCAAGTTAAGCCTAACAGAATTCTTAGACATCAAAAATGATCAAGCAGCCTTTCAGAGTCTTGCAGGGGCTCTGCTGGAGTATTTTCTTCTAATTTCTTAACTCATATATGATTCTCTGAGATTAAAGTCTCTCACTTTGGTGGCTAAATATAGCTCAGACCTATAAAACCCATAGAAAATAGAGTAAAATCAAAATAATAAAGCAGTAGCTTCAATTCCACTTGCATTCAGCTTCTCTGAAATTTCTGTGGTCTGATCTCCAGATGATAATCTGAGAAGAATCCGCTCCATAACATGAAAATTAGCTGTAGTTAAGAAAAGAATGAACCTCAAAACTATAATTCTGGTTTGTGACACATGCAGCAACTCACAGCTTGCAGCAGAACAAAACTCCTGAGAGTATCTGTCTCCAGCTGAGGAAGCTGTTGTGGTATTGTTGTGGAAAGCTGGATTCTTGGTGCCTTCTTCTTGCAGGTTTAGATTTCAGAGGACTCCAGGGCTTTACAAGTCTTTGAAACAATTGACTAAATGCTATTTTTCTTTAAGGTATCTAGGAAATGGAGACTGTAAGTTTATAATTGTTCTTCATGATTCTAGAAGCATGAAGACATACAGAGAAGCTAGATTTCTTGTGGAAAATTATGAATTATCTGTAAAATATGATCACCTACAAAATACATCCACATTTGTGACAAAGCTTTTCAAATGACTACTATTAGTTTCCACAAGATGAAATCACAAGGCTTTCTCAAAGGGCTAGTTTCTGAAGTTAATTTTTATTCTAATACTTGCAATAAATTAATGTGGCCATTTTTTGAGATCTAGGTTGGAAAACCACACTACTGGAATAAAACACTTTAAAGCTTATCATTCCTACAGAGCATTTTGATTATTTTATTAAATGAAACTTAAATAGAAAAAAAAAATCACAAGGGAAGCTCTTGTGTGGTTTAAAGCCATATTCACCTGGTTTCAGCTCTTTATCTTGAGTGAAAGCTATACTCATTGACTTGAAACAATAAACTCACATTTTAACATATTTGGGTTGAGCCTGACCCACCTGGTAGGGTATTATCCACGACCTTACTTGGCTTTCACAGATAAACAGCAATTTAAAGCTTGATGGACAGTGCTAGTGCCTTTGGGGTAGCCAGGATATTTTTAATTCTGCATAAAAGCACAACCACTAGACTGCCTCAGCCTTGCCAAGTGGGTCCAGACAGTGCCCGCATTCCTGGTGAAACCCTACTGTAAATACTGGGAAGTCCTTCAGTGATGATGGAAGACACAAAAACAAAGGACAAATGAGTCATGGATTTCTAAATAAATTGCTGGAATTTCCTTGAAGATGCGTCAGTATGTAAAGGACATTTATCAGTAGGAGGGACTTTGAAAAACACTCTTCTTGCTACCATCTCATGTGATTATGAACTTTGGAGATCTACGGTATATGCTACAAAGCCTCTGTTTGCTGAGAAGAGAAAAAAGGTCCTTCTTAGAGGTGTTACTTGATTTTCTGAACACTTCTGTGACTCTGTTTTCCTCCTCAGCCCCTCAACCTCAAAGCAAGGTTACATCACCGTCTCAGTGCTGCCTGGTGTCAACTTGGTCACACACAAGTCATTGTGGCAAAAGAAGCATTTACTAACAGTTACCACGCAGCAATGTCCAAGACAGTGCCATATTCCCCTGAATTTAAAGCAGGAAACTACTTCTGAAGCGCGGCATCTCACAAAAGCAATTCAGTGTTGTCAGCATTGGATATCCTATTCTATTCTCCAAAACCTGATAAGAGCTCCAATAGTCTCAGTGAAAATTCCCTAGAGTACATGTCTGATAGCATAGAAACGTAATTTAAATGCTGCAGCTGATCATAGATAATTTGTGAGAGAACGCTAGATAAAGTGATAGGGCACTCCTTGCTAAACCAAAGCCAACTTCTGCCAATCATCATAAAAATAGAACTGTGCAATTGTTTGCTACAGGTCCCAGTAGCTAAAGGAGGAAAATCCAGACTGTAATCCCATTCAAAGCCTGGGTGGAGGCACAGTGCAGCCCAGAGCTGCTGCCAGGACAATGCACTGTCCCCAGGACACTGCGTCACACCATGCCCAGCTCACCACAGCGAGCACAGCTCTCAGCATCTCCACGTCCTTCTGGGGGTCACAGAGAGTGACTGCCGGTAAACTGCAAACTGCCCAGCTGTGGCCACAAGCCCCCGAGGCTGTGGGTGGAAAAGAGGCATCTGAAAGCTGAGGCCAGCCGTTAATGCTGGCAGGGTTGCTCTGTCCTACCAAAATCTGGCACCAAGCCCTCGTTGCTCCACTGTGTGACCTCTGCCAATGCCCGTGGCCCTTGGCATGCCAGGTACCGCACCGCCCAGTCCTGCTCCTGTGCCACACGTGCCACCCCAGGGACATGACCCAGCCCTTTCCCAGCCGGCTCCCCAGAGCCCCGGGGAGAGCCGGGGTCCCCGCAGCCATCCACCTCCCGGGGGGAGACCAGCCCCTCACCCTTCCCTGGCTGTCCTCCTCGGCGTGGAGCCTTCCCCAGGGGTGTGGTGGGATCTCACAGCTGCACGCATCACAGGCACGGCACCTCCCGGGCAGACATCGGGCAAGATTCAGGCTGCCCAGCACCCCGCCTTGCAAACACAAAGCTCTTACTCCAAAAGGCTAGTTTGAATCATTTTGTTGATGTGGCAAAACCCCATGGTATCGTGCAACACACAAAGGCAGCAAAAACAATTACCTGCAGAAAAAGATTTGCAAAATAATTTTCACTCATGGCAAAAGTGAAGAAAATCCCAACTCCCACAGTACACATATAAAATGACCAGTTCCAGAAATAAATTACTATCTCTACTTGCGTGCTCTGCTCTGTATGCTTATATTGCTTGCCAGGACTTTCTGAAGAAATGTTTATTTAAAAAATATGCTGATTCATCAACACTGATTTTTTATGTAGGGAAAAAGGTCGGTTATGACAAATTGCCAGTTTCAATATTCAATTCAAAAGCTAGTTTCAATATTCTAAATGAAAAGTTCCAATTTTTTATTCAAAGCCATTCTTTACTATGAAAATGTGATCACTTCTAGTAAAAATGCAATGTGAACCACACAAAAATAAATTCAAACCAAAATATTTAAAAATATTCTAAGTGAGTGATTACACCTGGCTGTCTTAATTTTTTTATTTGTAGTGGTTCCACCCATTCTGATCACACATCCAGAAATCTGGATATGGGTCTTAATTTTTTTCTCATTATTTTTCCCTGCAGCACTCTTCCAAGTACCGTCAGTTGCTGTCAAAGCTTCCTGTTGGCACAACTCAACAAGCAGAGAGGGCTCATGGTGTAGGCAGTCCAGCCAGACACATCCCCACGTGTAACGGGTCTGAATACCTGCACTGAAAACAATTTCCCAGTACAATGTTCTTCACGTCACCTTCTGCCAATGCTCTGCCTTGGGTGTAAGGCAGAAAGTCTATTTTACCTCCCTCAAGCGCTTATTCTGAGCACTTAGTGGCAGCCTTATGCTGTATGAGCACTAATTAGTACCTGCTCCCTCCCTGTCTCTCTCGGCTGTCCTTTCCTCTCCCTCCTGCCGGGAGCAGGGAGGGGGAACCGGGTCCCGGGGGTCTGTCCCTCCTGGGGTCACACCGAGGCGGGACCGGAGACGCGGCTCCTCGCCCCACTCCACTTGGCCCCCTGCTCTGCTGCCCTTCCTGAGGCGAGTGCAGCGGCACCGGGCACCCACCTGGGGCACCCCTTGGCTCCCTGCTCGCAGGGACACGGGCACCTTTGGGACACTCCAAGTGCCAAGTGAGCACACAAAGTCACCTATAGCTTTGGGGAATCACGCCGTGTTATTAAACCCTGTGCCACGCGCGTTGTCCCAAACCTCCGGCAGCAGCCGCTCAAGGACAGGAGCCTGGACTAGGCTGTGATTTGCTTCTACACTTTAATCAAGAAGTAAGAGCTAATCAGCCTTTCTTGTAACTGCCTGATAAAACAGCATCATGGAGGCTCTAACAGCATTCACCGACGTTCCTTTCCACAACTTTGCTTTCAACAAAACTAATTAAAAAAAAAACAAGGAAGGAGGCGTGGGGTGTTGGGGCACGTTTGCAGGTCCAGGTCCTCCTGCATTCAAATCCCCGTGTTTCTCTACTCAGCAGAGGAGGGAAGGTCCCTTTGTTCATGAGGAAAATGACAACCCAGGTTCCCTTTTTCACTCTCGCTGTCTGCAGGCACCCAGGCAGAGCACACCCACCCACCCACCTACTTACCCCCGCCCGCACCACACGCCCGAAACACCCTCCACTGCCCACAAGGATCCACATCCAAACGCTAGAGAAAAGCACACGGAGGAACTAAATTAGAAAAAGGCAGTAGTGCAGAAAAGGTTTCTAGTCCACAAGACACACTTCCACACTCTAACAAACACTTTACTTTCAAAGGACAGCAATCTGGAAAGCTCAGAACATTATGTGAGGGACGTAGCCAACAGAAGGATCATAAAGTTAAAAAGTCTCTGTTAATCAATGACAAATTTAGTACTTGTTGCTACAATTACAAAGATAATAGTTCCTTTATGTCAGTGCCTTTGGTTTTGCAGCTGTAAAATAGCTTTGAAATTCAGCATTTCAAGTAACAGAAATTAATAGGAGGTCATTTCTACCAGAGAAATTTTAGGGGCCCATCCTCTCTAATCATCATTAAAAACTAAATCCACAGGAGAAGAGGCACTTTACTGATTGTCAAGTGGAAGCTATTATTCATTTGATGAAGCTCTTGGCACAGTGCCATTTATTCTGCTGTAGAGCCTGCTGGTTGCTCTACTTCATCTCATGCAATCAAGGTTGTTTCTGCCTGCCAAGAGTTATTTATAGAGTGGAAAAAAAACCCAATATGTTCTCTTGCTTCAAAAACAAGTTTCAAACTTTCTAACTGAACGACTGCTTCTCTCCTCCCCAATGACATTCTTTTATTTTGAGCCCATTTGTACAAAAACAAAGCACATTCCTAGATTTCATCTTCCCTAAAACACGGAAACAATTCCTGTCATGCACATTTTCATTGAGAAATCATCTGATTTTCTGAAGTTAAGGTTCTGCATAGCCACATACCTCTGACAGCACGGAGCCAGTGTTGCTGCACGTCAGTCCTCTCAGCCCTGTCAGTGTTGGAGGAGATGTGCACAAGTTCCTTCTCTGAGGATCACCTTTACTGATGCAATTCATCTGCACCTAAAGGGTGAGGAAATTTTGTTGATGATGGGGACACTGCCTGTCCTCACTAAGCTGCCTGGATGAGGAGGTGGATGAGGTGTTCGGGTCGAGGGAGGATGAATTTCTGCCCCAAAGCTTGGCTCTCCAGTGTCCAGATCATAGACTTTGCAAGGTCTTTGCACCTATGCCGAGTTAGCGACCGTGTTGTGGGAGGGCTTTACATCCTCTTTGTTTATGCACAAATGACCATAAGCTCCTAAGCAAAAGTTTAAAGCTTGTTTTTGACCTCAAGACCAGTTTAAAGCAGGAATCCTGACATTCCTGAGCTGAAATACGTGAAATCAAAAACAATCTTTAAAGTGAATGCAGTAAAACACCACTAGTGTAAAGTTTGTGCCTGAACCCAGAACCAGCCCTTTGAAGCTTCTCTAGTTTTCAAGAGCAGTCCCCTATAAAGCTTAGACTAAACATCTTAAGAAGGGGGAAAGTGAATCTCACGCATGGTAAGAGTAGAAGCCTCACAAATGCTTAAGAAGCAAACTATCAGCATGCAACTGAGCAATTTTACACCTGAGTTCTGGTTTATTCATCTCTGTGAAGCAGAAAGCAAACCATGGTCATTTTCACTGTAGAAAATATTGTTATTCCTCCAGTGCCAGAACTATCCAGAACTATTAACTGGCTCCTTCAAACAGACAGGGTTGTATTGAGTTGACTCATTGCAGTTCCAATACCTTTACTCACAGATTACCACCTTATTCCATGTGTGTTTTCCCTAATATCACACAATTATTCCCTGAACAAACTCTCCATCCCTGGCATGCCCTTCCCTCTTCACCTTAGGAATTCCTACATAACAAACCCAGGACAACGCCTGCACAGATCTCCTTCACCCTAAAGCAAAACCCTGGCTGCTCCCTAGCCCCCCCGCACAGGAAGGGTCTCCTGCTCCTGCTCTGACTGGAATGGGTGCTGGAGCAAAGGCAGGGCAGGCTCCTCCTCTGCCACCACCCAGGGACCAGTGCAGCAGCTCTGCAGGGAGCCGTGGCTCACAGATCTCGTTCGGTTTGCAAACTTCATGTGGGGACTAACAAAGATTAAACTCACCCTCTTCCTAAGATTTTATTATTATGATCATTTAAGGAACCTCACGGGCAAAAACCAGAAATCTGATTCCAGATCGTAATTTCCTAAACGAAATACCAACCAAATACAGAAATGCTGTTCTCTGATGGGTTCTACTCCTTTCCTTTTGGCCAGTCTAAAATTTGATATAGTTCTGTGGATCTTTACTTAAGCGGAATTTGTAAGACACGCAGAGAGCTACTAATACCCAACCGCTACTGCGAGACTGTCAGGAAATCCCTTCCATGAAGAAAATGTTGAGCAATTGTTAGCCAATTTCCTAGGGATTTTATACATAATAAGCAAAGTACATTAGGAGCTCTTGATTTAACAAAAAACCCTGAATTATGCATTTGTGTAATGACAAGTACTGTAGACATTTACATGAGTATGCAAATGTTATGTAAAATCTAGTTTGCATATGGTGAATTGCCCATTCCCCACATAAAACAGGGTATAATTCCAGGGGAGAATTTTCAGCCTGTACAAGCTTGTGCTGCACAGTAAGCACTACACAGCTTCTTCAAAAAAACATAGGTTTCTAAAATAATCAGGAAAAGTATTGTTCTAACTGGTATGTGAAAAAAAGATGTATAAATCACTGGAAAATCATGTGTGGTTTGAGGATTATGTCTTCAGGCTGGTTTTCCTATTGGATGACATGCCAAGCCCCGGACACCAAAATGGGTTATGCTGAAGAGCAAATACCAGTCATTAACTTTCCTGTGGTTTAATAATTACACCTCTTCCTGGGGATGTGATTAAACCACACACAGCATTAGAAAACAGAGGGAATTAAGTCAATATGCCTTAGAGCTGAAGAGTAAGTGAATGCGTATAGTAAAAAAAAAAGCTGGATCAGATGGCTGGATGTGTATTTCCAAGGTCCACACAGCAGTGCAACACACGAATGCAATAAGAACAACATCATTACCAGATGTAACAACTTCCCCCCTCCAAAGGGAGACACAGCATTGCCTTACAGACCAGCACGAGGGGCACCCCAACCAGCCGAGACCTGGCCCCCACCATGAGTCCTGACTCTCTGAACGGGAGGTGGATGCCCTGCCAGAACATTTTGGTCTGGCGTCTGCTTCAGCACCAGTGCTGTGTTTTTATATTCCTTCCTGGAACACAGGGAAAAAGCACCTGAAACTCCTGGCAGGGTACTGCTGCTTCTTTAAAGCCTAAATGCAGTCAGACTGAAGTGTGTGGAGAGAAACACCGGGCCCAAAAACAAACACCCTCACCCCGCACACGTGCCTGGCTGCAGACACCCTGAATGTTCAGCCCTTCGTATTCTCTTCCACTCTACTTGGACTTGAGCATTATAGTGTTGGAAACATTTCCAATCAATACAGCATTACTACATTACATAATGATTCATGTGCCACTGGAAGGTGACACGAGCCATGAGAAATGGCATTTCTGAAGAACTGCATTAAACAAAGACTCTCTTGTTTCTCCAATTTTTAACTGGAGTAACTCCAGGAACTTCACTCGAGTTATTTCTGGGTGGGAAGAACGGAGGGAAAAAACAGTTTCTCTGTTTCTCTCCCTGCCTGTAAGGCAACGCTTTATAGCAGCCTCTCAGAGAGCCACTGGTACTTACCAAAGGACCCAAAATGGAGATAATACATTTAAAGTGTGATACAGGCAGGGAGAGCTTTGCAGCTCCCTTCCGACACTTGCCTAATCCTCCCCACCTTCCAACAGCACTTGGCTCATGTTGGGTAGCTACAGCACGTTCCCCAGAGACAGCAGCTGGTGATGATCAGTCTGGTCTGGATCTGAACCAGTGGCTGGGAGAGAAGGGACCCTGTCAGACTGGTGTTTCCTAAACCATCCAGTGCTTCTTCATCTGAACAGGAGTTTTGCTGCCAAATGTCTGTGGACCTCACCGAGTGCAATTCTTAACTTTCTGAAACACTGGTATTACTGAAAAGTTAAATGTGCTAGCAGCAAATTTTCTTTTAAAAAAATAAAATAAGATAGTCAGGTAAGTATCCTCCAGAGAAGGGAGTGTTCACAGCAGCTGGTAGAACATGGTGCAAGCAAAAAATAGCAAGTTCAAAAAGGTAAAAATTAGGTAAAGACCTTCCAGTTTTATCAACTCACTGTTAAAACATAATAAAAAAAATCTTCAGGTCAAGTGCAAATTTCCAGGCAGGGACAGTTCTTTTCCTAATAACAAGTCTTTGCCCACTGACCATGCTCTCAGAACACACATCTGGAGGGCACGGGAAGAGGAGCTGTTGTAAAGCCATTTGCAAGTAACAGGAACAGGACAAAGAGGTTTGGCAAAGTTTAGGAAGACGCTGGCTCAGGAGGCCTAATTAATTGGCTTTGATGGATTAACATCAGGGAGGAATTTAAGACTAAAGCATTTCAGTTGTGAGTCATTCAGGCTCCAGTGCCACCATCTGGTTTTGGACAGCACTGTGCCGTCACTGCCCACGGCAGTGCCTGGGGACGAGCGCGGCGGCCTTGTGCCAGAGCAGGCCACAGCAGGCCCTGCGGCGGGCCAAGGGCTCTTCCCAGGTCCCCGGGCAGGGGAAACAACACAAGTGACAAAGTTCTCATTTCCTTTGAACATTTTTCTTCAATAGTTTTGGGGATTTCTTTGAAATACCTAAGGAGAAGACACTCCACCCTTCAATCATTTGCTAGATCATTTTCCACTTGGTGGCAACACCCCAAGAACTTAACTGTAAGTGGCAATTCCCTCTGTAAACTTGCACTTTAGCAGAGGAAAAAATTGGAATAAAGACGCTATATTCTCCCTAACAGAAATACTTTTAACAAATAATTTCAAACAGTTCTAGCTAATCTCTTGCTTTGCATTCATGAAAGTGTTCAGATACAGACCTGGGACATGAATGCACCTCGTCCAGCAGCTCGTGGCACCTGGACTTGCAGGAGCCATGCTCACCACAGCACAGCCAGGATGAGCTAATGCAGCAGCCTGGGGTTTGCCCAGATGCCCCAGTATCAGTATGGGAGTCACCAAAGCCTCTGGGACAGCAGCTTTCCCAACTGTGGCACTACCCCTCACAACCTTCTGCAAAAATCACCAGTATCAGCAGTAATCCCCAGTACTGTCTGCATGAGGCCAGCTGACCATTTCTGGTTACACAATTCCGTTACAGTCCTTGATTTCCTGGGGCAACCAGGCCCTCTAGGAGGTCTCCAAGGATGATAACACAGCCCTTGGAAGAGGCTGACAAGGTCAGCACATCCATTCTTTTTCCCTGCCTTCACTTAAACTGTCTTTATATATACTCTCTAGTTTTTATGGCTTCTGTCCTTTTGGTTCTCTCCTCCATCCTGCTGCATAGTGAGGAAGAATAAGCAAGAAGCTGGCAGGTGCTCAGCTCCTGTCTGGGGTCAACTCACTGCAGACTGGCTCTAATGCAGGTCTTTTCTCCTATCCCTTCACATCATAAACATCCAGCATCTGCCCATGAGGCCAAAATCATATTGATGCAAAACTTGGACAAAGCATTAGTTTATTATGATATCAGTTAGGCTCTTTATGTGTTCACAGTGTCCTTTTGATGTATTTATCCAGTTCAGTCTGAGCCATTCCCTACAGCTTCTTTGTGTCTGTCTGCCACACAGACTTTGGATAGTTTTTTACACCTTTGATTTAAAGAAATTACAAAGCTCTTCCACATGCAAAGAAATGTCAAGGCCAACACAAGCAGAAATATCTGGACCCTGTAGCCATTAGTAGCATTTGCTCTCCTGCCTATATCTGGAGAGTTAAGAGTCTCCCACAGTGATACAATTACTGGTACTACTTATCTTCCCAATAACATCGCTGAGATCTCTGCCCATTTCCAGACCCAATCCTGAGGGCCCACAGCAGACACCCAGCACTGCCCCAGAAAAGCCTCTGAGATCAGCCTTTCCCAAAACATTTTTGTCTCAAGACATCTCTATAGGTACTAGCTCTTGTTCCCTGGAGACACCAGGCAGGTCGTTAGTATGCAGCCCTGTCCCAGATAAACACCCTCCCCAGAGGATGAGAACTTGCCACACCAGCCCCGAGCCAGTTTGGCTGCTTGCTGCTCCCAGAGCTCTGCTCTGAGTTTGCTGCTTTCCTGACCACTGAAAGCCACCAATTTCAACACCAAGTGTCAGGAGTGACTACGAGTGGGAGGGTGAGAGGGGTCTCTCTGCCCAGGCCAGTACTTCCCACCAGCTGCCATTGCAACACCTCTTCTGGCAAAATCATGGCTAGGAACAAAACTCAGGGCTCCTATTTCTGTGACACAGAACTGTGATCTCTTCACTATTTAGAAGCAACTTCCCGACTGGGTTAATTTTATTTACAAAGTTCCCCTGTTAAGGAAATATTTTATTGTGTTTTGATGCACGCAGACAGTAGCCATGAAGGCATCATAACGTGGAAATGGAAGAAAATGGTAGTCGTGGAAGCACTGTAGCTGCGCACTGTTTCACTGCTGGCAAACAGAAATGTTCTGGACCAGATGCATCTGTTGTGCAATTTATTTGAATTGCAGGGGCTGCACCAGCAGTGAGATGGGTTAAATCCCTAGCACCACTGATGTATCTTTTACATAACAAAAAGACTCAAAGCCATATTTGATAGACTGGTCTATTATAAATAAATATAAATTTTAAATACCATATAAATGGATATAAATTATAAATATAAATTCTCCATAAATAGATGTCTATTTGATAAAAACTTAATAAATACCTCATTTTTAATGAAGATACATGTCTCTGAAGTTCCTCTAACCACTGAAGTAGAAATGCAATTTATCCCACCTTGAGAACCCAGCCAAGAGCTTGCTCTGCTCCTGCCCTCGAAGGCTGCGAGCCCTAGGAGCAGCACTGCGAGCGGCGCCGCTGGGGCTCGGATACCTGCACCCAGCACCCCAGGAATTCAGCCTGGCCTTTGACACAGAGACGTCCAGAACACCAAAAACATTCACATGGCAAACATTTCATTCATTTGAAAAGTTCCTAATGTGCAGCAACCTGAAGTTATTCCTATTCTGCATGCAACGTCAAGCAAAACTGTTGATTCTGCTTCTTTGTGTCGTGATGTAAAACATACAAGAATTCACGTTTTACAAAACTGTTTTTTGGGCTACTTCCACAGGTACACTTAAGATACACTTAACCACCTGCATTGCACATACTTGTTTCCTCCTGAGGTTTAAGGAACTGTGTAACATGTGTGCATGGATACTCTCATTTTGAGCAAAGCCACACTATTCACCCAGACCCCTCAAGGCAAAGCTTAAATGTTGAACTTCACCAAATTCTACTGTGAACCTACTTAAAAGAAGTAGGATTTACAATGCATGGCCTACAAGAAGGGATTTTTCTAGCGAGTTCTGGGATTAGCCTAACGGAAGTGTGAGACAATAGATTTGAACATTTCAATAAACACGTGATTCCCTGGGGAAATTAACAATGAGAAAAGAGATCAGTTGTTGTGGTCTGCATGCCAGATTGTGCCTTTTCTCCTGCCCTCTTACCCACCTCACTGTTCTCCCGGTGCTCGCTGCGATAAACCCGTGTCTCTTCCTGCAGCTCTCTGCATTGGTCACGCTGTGGCTCCAGCTTGCCATGGCACACACCACGGAGCCAGCGGCCACCAGAGTGACCTGGGGAATGCCAGCCACTGCTGGGCAGGGACAGCCGTGCCACACAGCTAGGTAGGGACAGCCATGTCCCACAGCTGGGCAGGGATGGCTGTGCCCCATGGGTGGGTGCCCCGCACCCTGCTCAGAAAAGCTGGGGGCTGTGGGCCAGGGCCAAGAGGGGCCGAGGCCCAGTGTGAGAGCAGAGCCATGTTGCTCAGGCATCCCCTCCATGCCAGGAAGGATTTTGATAACTGTCCGAGGCAAGGAGCCGGAGCTCAGCACTATTCACGGCTCTTCTGCACCTTGCAGTTTACTGTTGGCCTCATCCTGCACTTAGCTTTGGTACAAGTGCACATTGGGCTTTTTTCCTTTAGTCACCTGTAGGTTCAAGAATCCTTTTTCTCCTCTGTAATTCCATCCACAGCTACCTGGGGAACTGAGTTAAAGAAATAATGACATAGAATTATAGGTAACAAAAATATTTGTTATTTCTCTTTCCTTCAGTGTTAGGGTTTTGCTTCAGGGCACAAGGTGCCTGTTTCAGTGACTATGTTCATTAGTAGACAAAACAAACAGGATTAGAAGACATGTTTCTAAACAGGATTGGTGCTGCAAGCCTTGATTTGAGAGCAGCCCCCCCAATACCCTGCTGATACCCAGCACAAGGAGCCCCTGGGCAGAGCAAGGTACCTGGCCTGGGACAAGCAGAGAGCCATGCCCCCGCTGCCTACTCCAGCACAGGAGGACCTGCCAGCTCCCATCATCGGGCACAGTATGGGGAGAGAGCTTACCAAGGGGGATGCAGAGTAATAAATGCATTCCTAAGTAGCTTGTTCTGACTATGTTTAAGCAAAATGCAATTTTTTCCTGGCCTGTGCTTCCCATGGGACTGCACAGAGACTGAAGTTTGAGTAAATACCAAAATACACACAAGGAGTCTCAGAATAGCTCCATAGAAGCATCATTCCCAATTCCAGTTAGAAGAATTCTGTTTACTCCTAACTGCTAATGGAGCACACAACATACAGAGGCACCAAAACGCCCAAGTCAGTGTAACTGGAGTCACATGGAGCCCCAAGCAAGTCATCGTTCTCATCCCAGGAACAGGCTGCAGCTGAAACGAGAGCAAAGTACACTGAGAACAGCTTCAATCTCAAATATCTGCTGCTGTATCATTGTCAGATACCATTCCGCATCACCAGGAATCTGGTGAAGAGGCCCAGGAGTTGGGAGACAGTCTGAGGTGTCTGGTTCTTGAGAACCTAATACGGCAGTGTGGATTACTAAACTGGATTTGTTTCATTGGCCATCAGAAAACCAGGGGAGACAGGCTGTGTTTATATGAGGTGGCTCAATTCGTATCTATATCATCCAAGCAAAACAGGAGCCTATGTTATTTCTGTCATTAGTTATAATTAGAGAAGTCTAATCAACCCCCTGCCTGCCCTAGTACTCAAAACTATTTGAATCTGCAATTTTATGTGTGTTCTTCATCAAAGAAGAGGGAAAAAGGAGAAGAAATTCATTCACGAAATTCCCATCCATATCAAGGATTTTTATTTTAGGTTTTATCTTCAACATCAATAGCACTTTTAAACAGGAATACAGTTCTTGTCCTGTATCATCTCCAGTAATAATTGTCTCTGTGCACAAAGTTATTAAAGACCAGGCATTGTGCATCCCTCCTCAGCAATAATTACAGGACTTTCGTGCAGAGATAGAGAAGAAATACTAAGAGAAGATAAAGATCTTTAAGATAACCACAGGAGGTATGCGTTGCACACATGTTCTGGTGCAGAAGGGCAAAATTACTCAAAAATCTTCAGCATCTTGAGTCTCAACTGTTTCCAACAGATGGTGCTGATGACATAATTACTAATGATTAAATTTCAATTTTTATTAGTGAAGAATTCTTAAAGGCACAGGTAAGCAGCATCAAGCCCAGACTGAGATCCTCACCAGGGCTGCCCCAGGTGCCATGACACTGAATTTCACCTCCACTCACTCCACTGCTTTCTTTCCACTTTTCCAGGTTACACACACACGGGTGCAGTCTGGAGTATCACCTACCACAGCCTCCTAGGGCGCCACAGATTTCAGAGGATGCCAGATTTAAAAGTGGTAATTAATCAACCTTTTTACACTATCATGGCACTGCCCAAAAATGTACCATCCCTATGTGCTGTAACACGAATGAAGGCTTCACGTAAGCCACGTGTTTCGCTCTTGCAACCAAAACCATGAGCTGCTGATGGGGAACCACAGAGACCCTGCCACCTCTGCCTGGCACTTCCACGCCTGCAGGAGAGACTTAAACAGCTAATTTCAGAAACAAGCTGCATACCAAGGGAAGTGAAAGAAGGTGAAAAAATGCAAAAGGCTCTGGTTTGGGTAAGTCAAGAGACCAGCTGATTGCCAGAATCGCACATTGGCGGCCAAACCCACCAGTGAAACATCTGAAAGGAGGGTCTTTGTTTTCCCCAGAAACCAGCACAGTTTATTCAGAATTTTGTCTCAGACACAGCTAATTACCTATATGCTTTCAAGAACCGATGAAATTTAATTAAAGTTTCATGCTGCTTTGCAGAGGAAAAAAGTCTCCCTGAACCTAGAATGGAAAAGGGGGAAGCCCCAGAACAGAATATAATAGAATCATAGAAGCGTTTCAGCTGGAAAATGCCTTTAATATCATCAAGTCCAACCACCAACCTAACACTGCCAAGTTCACCACTAAGCCACATGCCTCAGCACTACATCTACACATCTTTCAAATCCCTTCAGGGACGGGGATTCCACCACCTCCCTGGGCAGCCTGTTCCAGGGCTTGAAAACTATTTTGGGGAAAACATTTTAGCTAATATCCAACTTAAACCTCCTCTAGCACACCTTGAGGCCATTTCCTCCTGTCCTATCACTTGCTCCCTGGGAGAACAGACCGACCCCCACCTCGCTACAATCTCCTCTCAGGTAGTTGTAGATGATGATAAGGTCCCCCCCGAGCCACCTTTTCTCCAGGCTAAACAATCGCAGTTCCCTCAGCCATTCCTCATAACACTTGTTCTCTAGGCCCTTCACCAGCTTCGTTGCCCTCCTCTGGACACACTCAAGAACCTCAGTGTCTTTCTTGGAGTGAGGGGCCCAAAAGCAAACACAGTACTTGAGGTGCAGCCTCACTAGTGCTGAGTACAGGGGTGTAGTCACTTCCCTAGTGCTGCTGGCCACACTATTTCTGGTACAAGCCAGGATGCTGTTGGCCTTCATGGCCACCTGTGAACACTGCTGAATCAGGTTCAGGTGGCTGTTGATCAGCACCTCCAGGTCCTTTTCTGCTAGGCAGCTTTCTGGCCACACATTCCCAGGCCGTAATACATTTGGCTGTCTTGATAAATAATCACATCAAACATGTGGCCCAATTGCCAGCTTTAAAACAGCCCAAGCATGTGTGGAACTCAAGCAGCAATCAGGCCGAGATTTAGTGGGCCCTGGAATCCCATGGGTTCTAGCATTACTGAGGAATGCATACAAGAACCTTTGCTGAGAGGCTTTCTGATCAGAAAATGGAACGTTCATTGAGCCAGACAGACCTGTCTCAGTTCCATCAGATCTCCACACTCCTGCCTCTGGGGAAGGAGCAGTGAGACAGTGTGACACCAGGCCAGGCGGTACTGCCACGCTGAGCACAGCCAGGAGAGCTGCCAGAGCAAAGCAGCAAAGCAAGCAACAGTCAGTTTATTCAGCTTATCTGCAGCAAGATGTGTGGTGACTCTCACATATCCATGCTTTCAGAAGCATAATTATTTCAGAACCTCACCACTTCTTGTTGGTATAAGCCAAGTCAATGAACTAGTCAAAGAGACAAAACCACAGCTTCTAGAGCTGCAGTGATACCAGCTTGCTACAAGCCCAGTGCTCATGTGGGCACAGTGTCAGGGATGCAGGTGTTCCCCAGAGACGCAGGGAGTTCACAGCCATCACCACCACACATCAGCAGTCCTTGCTGGCAGGGATGGGCCTTGGACACGGAGCAGCAGAGCTCTGCAGAGTGGAATAGCAATGCAGCTGGAAAACTGTTAGAGGGCTTCTTGTGCTCTGGTCTCCAGTTGGCAGAAAATTAAAAAGAACAAACACATGCACCAAAGACAACCAAGTAAGGTTTTGTGATGGGAAAAGCAAAGCTCCCCCATAGTCACCTTAGCAGTTCAGCACAACATATAACATACTAAAGCATATGTATTGACATGCTGCTGCTCTCAGCACTGAGGACAGAAGGGAGGTACAAGCACTGCATGGCTGGGGAAAAACAAACAAACAAACAAACAAACACACAAACAAACAAACAAAAACACCAACCCCTGCAGGCTCAAAACCTGTAGTATTGAATTTACTACAGTACATTCCATGTTTCCCACCTCATAGCAACCCACAAAAAGTGCCCCATACTACAGAGATTCTGATCTCCTGGTCAGCTCATGGGAATCTTGCTACGCCTGAGAAATCCTCTCCCAGGGTGGGAAGTCCAGGGCCCTTCTGCCTTGCCAGGTGGGACATCACCCTTCTTGTGCCCCAGGCTGGCTGCATTCCCATCCACGCCAGGTCTGTTATTTCCCTTACCTGAAATTGCACATTGTTTGCTCACCTTTAGTCAGAGCTGTGATTCTTCCTCAAGACCATCAGAAGCCTGTTCCATTTCATGGGGAAGCCTCTCGGGTACCAAGCACAAGCAGCCATCTCCCAGACAACCACTGAGCATGCACGAATGTATCACCTGTTTTTCTAAAGGTGCCTGGCAGAACCCAAAACACCAGGCAGAGAAAAATATTTTTAGCGTTGGCCATCTCACCTGGATTTCTCCTGCTCCAGGAAATGGAAACTGTTCCCTCTGCAAAGTTACTCAGGAAAAAATGGACCAGGTATTCAGTTCAGTTTCCTAACAAATAAGGCTGGCAAAGTACAGCTGAGCAAATTCAGGCAGGCACAGCCTCTCAGCCTGTAACCCATTCACCTGCTTGTCACCTCTCACCATGTTCAGCTAGCTCTGAGAGAGGAACAGAGAGCTGTCTCCCAAACCCTTCATGAAAACAGGTCAACCAACAGCAGAAGGACCTTACTAATATTCTTATTGATGGATAAAATGCAAGAAAATCCTCTTGCACCTGAGGGTTTACATGAGGGAGAGATTACGAAGTCATCAGCGAAAATCTGCACCTAGCTAAGGCACGAGACAGCACCACATTCAGGGGAACTGTCACTCCTATGGAGACTCCCTGGGGTCCAGGAAGTGTTGAACTCTTGCTGCAACTGTAGTAGTGACTTTAAAAGTCTGAGCCATCACCTGTTACAAGTGGCTTAGAAATGAGGATTTTTGGACAATTTTTTTGAATCTTCCCCATGGGTGGCTGCTGGTCCTGCTGTAGCTGTTCTGCCCACCACCTGATCTCCAGCCATTAGGGCAAAGCAGCTTCACCTCTGGCTTCTGCTTTGGGTGAGACAACTTCTAGAAGTATGAGTAGGAAACCTGTTCCTTTGCCCTGCTAAAAAAAGGCATGTCCTAGAACTGTTACTTTCTCACTTAATGTGCCCGATGTGCAGGGCTAGGGACTTAATTAGCAGTAGCTATCTGCTACAAACTGTCTTCTCCTGTGTCCCAGCACAGGCGTTCTGAGCCCTCTGAGCACTGACCTGCAGCATCTCCTGCCACAGCATCTGGAAACACACATCTATGGCTGGCTGGGGTGGCCTCCA
>NW_008615943.1:33420-36455 GCF_000691845.1 Merops nubicus
GCCATGGGTCTGCCCGCCTGCTGCTGTGCCACCCCGGCGCTCCGCTCGGCCCCCCCTCTCTGCCATGCTCTTTCCCCAGCACCTGCACGGTCCTGCCCAGACGCGACCCACAGCCCTTTCCAGGCGACAGACGTTGCCTCTGGCCATGGTATTTTCCACAGAGTGTGTCACCCTTGGCACTGTTCTCTGAGATGGCAGCTTAGAACGGTCTGCCCGCCTGCTGCTGTGCCACCCCGGCGCTCCGCTCGGCCCCCCCTCTCTGCCATGCTCTTTCCCCAGCACCTGCACGGTCCTGCCCAGACGCGACCCACAGCCCTTTCCAGGCGACAGACGTTGCCTCTGGCCATGGTATTTTCCACAGAGTGTGTCACCCTTGGCACTGTTCTCTGAGATGGCAGCTTAGAACTCCACGCCTCAGCCTCTTCTCAGCACACCGCCTGACACGGTGCGCAGCTCACCCTGCCCAGTCTCCTGCCTCCTCGAGTGCCCACCGCTCTGCGGACGAAAGCCTGGCTCTCCCAGAGTCACAGAACCACAGTTCAGCAGATCACAGAGTCATGGAATCACAGGCTGGGTTGGGTCGGGAGAGACCTTCCAAGGTCACCCAGTCCAACCCCTGCAGGGAGCAGGGACATCTGCAGCTAGAGCAGGGTGCTCAGAGCCCCGGCCAACCTCCCCTGGGATGGTGCCAGGGATGGGGCAGCGACCACCTCTTGGGGCAACCTGGGACAGGCTCACCACCCTCATTGTCAAAAAATTTCTTCCTCATATCTGGTCTAAATAGTCTCTGTTCTCTCTGTATTTTGTCCCCAGACTTTGTCTCAGGTGAGGCTGGTGGGGGCCAACAGGGCCCCAACACTGCCCTCCCCCCTGCTCCGGGGTGACATTCCTCACCCTGTGTCCCACCAGGAGGACGGTGCAGCCTCCAGCGCCCCCAAAGCCACCTCTGCCCTGGCTCCTTGGGGCAAGTTTGTGTCCTGAACCCCTGAGGCTGCAGGAGACTTCAGAGTCACAGAGTGGAACCAGTGACAGAAAGAAATTACTCTGAAAACTGCTGAAAATCAGAGGGAAACTGTTTAAGAAGTACTGCCGGAGTAACTGTAGTTTACCTGAAAGCACTACAGATAGGATTACTGTGTAAACAAGTAAATTTTCCTATGTACATGTCCCAATAATATTTTATGATGCACCATATCTAGGATATATTGATCAGCACAGAGAAGCAACAGGAACAGCAATCACAACCTAAGCTGTGCTTCTTACTTAAGCCGTAAATATATTTATCACAGCCTGATTTAGCCAAACTGCAAATTCCATCCCTAGCTGGAGCATGACCAGGCTTGTGAAAGGGGCTGCAACAGTAACGCTGCACCCACAAATTGAGAAGCCACTCTGCCCTTCCTGCCAGGAGTGGGGAGTCATTTTACAAGGATCAGCAACAATTGCTACAAGGCTTAGGAGAGTGTATGAAGAAGCTCCCCAATTGCCTATCATGACCCCTCAGATGAAGAATAGTGCAAAACCAGAGGGAATTATATAAGAATAACTCTAGTGTAGCCTCTAAAAATAAAACTCACAAATGTTTGTGACAATTTTTAAAACACAGAAAATAACGAGGTGCCTGCTGAAGCTACGGGAGTGTTCTGTAGATCACAGCGAATCCAGTAGCAATGATTTCCAATAGCTGAATCTTGGTGTGGAAATGAGCTTTTGCATTGTGAATACCACACTAGGTCCTCTGCATTGAAAAGTGATGAAAATTTTCCCTGAGAGGGGCTTTTTTCCCCCCTTGGGAACATCTGGGAAATTAAAATCACCCATAAAGACAAGGGCAGTTTTAAATTATATTTTCTTTTTCCAGAAATACTGGAAGTCTTAAGGGTAGATATTTCCTTTTATTAACTGTGCAACAAAGGGATGATAAGGAGTATTGCCCCAGTCAGGAACAAGCACAGGTACCCATGGCCAGGATTATCTGAGAGTCCTAAAGATGTAAACAGAGGCTGTAGAAAATCCACTGCAGAGATTAAATTTAAACTTCCAATAAGTGCAAAAAACGTTCTGTGTTAAACTCTTCAAATTAAAAGTGAATTTATACATGCTGAAGTTTGTGATGATACAATAAACGAATGATTGGTTAGAAAAAAAGGTTAATGGGTAATTTTCTGATTACAAATGTAACTAATGTAAAAAACAGAAATCATCAGAAGAAATAGGAAGCTACTTCAATGACACTTTTTTTGAGTCACACTGGGGATTTTAAAATAGCTGATTTCAGCAAACAAACTTAACCTGACTCAGTCACTTACCCAAGAGAAAAAAAAAAGATTTACTTTTCAAAAAATCCTTAGCATTACTGAATGACTGAAATTTGACAAAAGACTGATTATGAATTGTTTGTCTGAAGAAGATTGTGAAGAAGATTCAGCAGAACTCAAGCCTCAGTAGCCTGATATTAGCACTGAAAGGCTGCCTTCAAATACTGTCACAATCCTTGATTTCTTAAAACTTGTTGAATTTATCATGTCCTTAAATGCAGTAATGGAAAGAACATTTTTCTATGTAAATAAATTTGGACAGAGAGCAGAAAACTGTGGGACAGATTTTTCTAGGACTGGGCTTAAGGTTAAAGCCCAAGTCAATACTTTCTTATTTGATTCAAAACAGCCAAGACAAAGGAAAAGAGAATCCAATAGTCTGAACAATAACAATAATAATTAAATAGAGTTGTATATTTGAAGACAGTGGAAATATACAGTGGGAGGAAAAAAAACACATCACACCAGGGAAGTGCTGTTTCCATCAGACGTTCTTTCAGAGGATGTTGCTCCATTTGTCAGCAGGTCTATTACTCTCATCCAGGAGAGACAGATGACCTAACCAAGCACCAGAGCGACCAACACTGTCACAGCTCTCCTAGGCACCCAGCACAGCCCGGGCAAGCTGGCACAGCAGGGAAGATGTGGAGTCAGTGGGGATTTCGGGGAAGAAACACTGAAAGGCAGAGTGGCAGCTGCTGGCATGTGCTTTCCCTA
>NW_008615943.1:36486-37166 GCF_000691845.1 Merops nubicus
CCCAGGCTTCAACTTGCAGGACTTTCCCCAAGAAGCCATTTTCTATTCCAAGGAAGCATCACTGACCATTACTTATTTAAGGAAAAACAATCTGCCTTTTTGTTGAGGAACCATAAAGTCAATACGATGAGAAGATGAGATAAGCAGTCGTGGATCGTGTCTGACCCAGAGCCCTAATCCATCACAGTCACCCATCTTTAGCTGTCTCCTGCTTCCAGCCATTCCTCACTACAGCTTCTCAGGCTCTCAGCTGGTGGCACTGTGTTTTGCCAATGACCAGGCCCAACAAAAGTGATAACACCAGCAGGGAGATGAACCAATATGCAGACTGTATTGTAGACAGAAATGTTACTATATGAATGACCACTGGGGGTACAAACAGGTCAACAAGTTCATACATGATCGACCTCACCCCCAACGATCCCACAAACAACATGACTCAGCCCACAACAGGTGGTATAAACAGTGAACCGAGGTTACCCACAGTTGGCATGGGAAACAGCCAGAGCAGCCCGTTAAACACGTAAGAAAAGGGTGCCCACATGGCAACTGTCACCCAATCGACCGGCATTCACAAAGGCCTAAACAAGACCAGGGCCCAGCTCCAGGAGAGTCAGGAGGTCTGCCCTGAACCAGGAAGCTCTGTGGAGTGCACTCCACAGACAGACCATCCTGACTCC
>NW_008615943.1:37215-40310 GCF_000691845.1 Merops nubicus
CATTCCCCTTCTGGCTCCCCCTGCAGGCCCGGCCGCACCCTGGGGGGAAGCTCTAAGGCAAACTCACCCCTCTGTATGAAGGGCTGTGGGAATCACCCATATGTCAACCTTAATTCGGGTCTCGGGGTTCAAACCCCAGCATTTCACACTGGGAGCGGGTGCCCGCGCTAAGGGCACACTGGTGCCAGGAGGCACTGCCGGGCTCGGCACACCAGCCTGGCCATGGCACAGCCACAGCGGGACCCGGTTCTGCCCGAAAGGCACGTGCAGACAAAGGGGTGCCTGCACTGCCCCATCCTCAGGGGGAACCTCCGAGCAGAGCAGCACGAGGACCCACCCACCTGGACAGGCTGGCACTGCACCCTGGCTAAGCCTGCTGTGGGCTCCGCCAGGCGAGGGTGGGCCGTGGCCATCGGGGAAGGGAAGGGCTGCAGAAGTTTCAGTTTTGGCTCAGGAGAGACCTTTGCCACCAGCAGTCAGCCCCGTGCTCCCCGCTGCTCCTGCGTTAGGCAGTGTTGGGGCTGCCTGGGTAGCTGGCATGCCAGCGGCAGGCTGCACAGATGTCAGATGTCACGCTCTATCTGATGAAGAGGTCTCTGCCTCGGGCTGTTTATATATGACCTACCAGAATTTCCTGCTGCATGATGAAATAATTAGGGGGCCCTCATGCAGGGAATAATGTTGCAAGTAGGTTGCAAAGGCATTACACATACAAAAAGAAAATCCTAAGCATTTTCCTTATCTGTGATATAATCTTCCAAGACTCTTTACATACATTCAACTTGTTTGCATTATTTCTTTTAAAGTTCTTCAAGCAGATGCTAAATGAAGGCTTCAGAAAGTTTAGCAGCATGCTTTCCTTTATGCTCATATTACATAGTGGGAAGAGTGGCATAAGCAAACAGGAAAAAGGGGAGATTTATTTGTTTGTTTTAAATCAAGATTGTTTTTTGGCTCTTAAGGCAGCCAGCTCTAAACTGTGGATAGTTTAGTAGAAGTTGATCCTGTCATCAGAAAGGGTCTGATTTTTGTGGCTCTTCTTTTTTCTAATCAGCTTTAATTCACAACCAGTTTTATACATGAAGAGAATGTCCACATGCCACCAGACGCTCCATGATTGAGCTCAGCCCTCTCCCTTCTCAGCCCACTACACTAGAAAAGCAGTTTGATCCCACCATCAGTTTCAGTCTGGAACAGTTGTCTGTGACCATCAAACTTTCAGGTAAAAATAGGGAGGAAGAAGAGGCAGGTCGCTGACAGGCCAAGAGGCAGCAGGCTCAAACCGAAACAGAGGAAGCTCCATCTGAACCTAAGGAAAAACTTTTTCACTTGAAGGTGGTCAGACACTGGCAGAGGTTGCCCAGAGAGGCCGTGGGCTCTCTATCTGTGGAGATTCTGAAAACAGCCTGGAGTAGCTGACCCTGTTTCTGCAGTGGGGTTGCACCAGGCAGTCTCCAGAGGTCCCTCACAACCACAGCTATCCTGTGATGCTGTGAAATTAATAATAATATTGTTGGCATGAAAAAACTCTGATGTGCCTAGAAAGCCTTCTGGGAAGCCCACTTAATTTGCACTTATTCTATTAACTACTTGTGCAGCGGAAAACATGACACTATATTCTTTCAGTCAGGAGACAGACACACAGTTGTTACCCTTGCCAGACATTCTTACTGATCACATGGGATGCTGTTGGCCTCCAGGCATTCCCTTTGTCCTTCCCAGAGCCATTACCTGCTCAGGTAGATAGTTTGTTTAGAAATGTAAATATTTTCTTTCTTTTTTCCTGTTTCCAAAGCACATTACCAATATTCTGCTAAGGAAGGCTTAGAAATGGTATTCTCATTGTTTTTTGAGAAGGCAAAAATACTAGGTAAATCCTGCAGTTCAGGATATAAATGAAAATTAAATGAAAATAACTGAAAATTAATTTTCAGATTGGGTGTGTAACTTATAGCCAGCTAGCTTGGATTTTGACTTGCTCATCTGGAGGGAGCATGAATTAGCCATAAGCATATCATTAAATAATCAGAATCTTTCCAGACAGTTAGTCAAAATGGGATCTTCCCACAGAAATGCTCTAGTAAGGAGGGATATGCTGGAGAAATACCTAGATGGAATAAATAAGTCAAACTTTTTTCTAAATTTCTCTTATCACAAATCATAAAATAATACTGGTTGGAAGAAACCTTAGAAAGTGATCTAGCAACTTTTACTCAAAGCAGGAACACTTTGAAAGTAGATCAAGTGTGAATGTCTCCAAGGATGGCAGCAGATGAAGACTAGCCAGCCCCCACATCATTTACCTTCATGTGAGCCTCTGGAGCCTACATTTACACTAAATGCCAGTAAAAGACAGAAAAAGGGATAAACACACTTTCCCAATAGGAATTGTCTATTAGCTCCTAACCAGCTAGACCCTATTGGAGGGAACCAGTGGGTGCAAATTGAGAAAACACTTCAATCCCTCAGCAAGGTGCAACTGACACATTTGGATCAGATCACTACACAGCTTTGTCCTTCTAGCATCTTGACTTCCCATTAACTCCTCTTTTTAACTTTGACCTTTGATGCCTCATTGTTTGGGTTTCAGCCAGGATAGAGTTCGTTTTCTTCATAGTAGCTTGTATAGTGCTGTGTTTTGGATGTGTGACCAAAACACTGACGACAGCACAGTGATGTTTTACCTACTGCTGAGCAGCATCAAGGTCTTCCCAGCATCTTGCCTTGCCATGCCAGCGAGCAGGCTGGGGGTGCACAGAGAGCTGGGAGGGGGCACAGCTGGGACAGCTGACCCCAGCTGACCAAGGGGAGATTCCAGACCACAGAGTGTTGTGCTCAGCACATAAAGCTGGGGGGAAGGAGGTGGAAGAGGGGGATGTTTGGAGTTACAGAGTTTGTCTTCCCAAGTCACTGTGAGGTGTGATGAAGCCCTGCTGCCCTGGGGATGGCTGAGCACCTGTCTGCCAAGGGGAAGCAGTGAATGAATCCCTTGGTTTGCTTTGCTCGCACGCACAGCTTTGCTTTACCTGTTAAACTCTTTATCTCAGACCATGTCCTGGATTGGGGTGGAACAGAGCTTGTTCTGTTCAGTGATT
>NW_008615944.1:0-14618 GCF_000691845.1 Merops nubicus
TTTTTCCCCCCCCCCCCCCAAAGCAGCAACTCTGACTTATTTGGGGACCCACATTTTTACTGCAGGCAGGATGTTTGTGCCCTGAGTCTGCACTCAAACTATCTCTTCATCAGGTAAAAGCCAGACCTGCCAGAGTGTCCCTGCTGCAGGTTCCCACCGTGGGCAAATGAGAGCAAATGGGTGTGACTACCTTGAAGCTGCTCACATAACCCTGCAGAAGACAGTTGAGAAGGTGAAAGGCAAGCACACCTTCCTCTCTCTGCTCATGTTTCATTGCACTCAAATATGTTACAATCAACATTTACCCTTCTGCTTGCTGTTATGAGTCAGGAGACTCGGCACATTTCTTCCTAGAGAACAAGGATTCAACTATCAGATCTGTTCTCTAACAAGATAAACAGGCAGTCTCCCAGGAAACAGATCTATTCCACAAGATGTTGAAAGAGGCCAGCTTTGTACCTCTGATCACAACTACCTGCTTGTTCAAGTACTTAGTTCTGTGCTTATGCTGACAACTAATAAGAAAACACTATTTCACACAAGTATTAATACTTGAAATTCAACTGAATGAACTGCCTCTAGTTGAGCATTTAAAGTCCTGTTCTTCTACATGCAAATTAAGATTACTCTGACACCAGAGAGGTTTAATGCATTACCATAACACTGGCTGCACCACATGAGGCTGTAGATCCATCTAACCCAATATCCTGCCTTTTCTCCAGGAAATAGGTCAAGAACAGGGCAAATGTGTAGTAGTTCACAACAGGCTCTGCAACCGGCAGTCCCTGCCTCTGAGTGTCCTGCGCTCACGGCCAGCTCTGATCGAGCTGAGCTGCAACACTGGGTCAGGTTTGTGTACAAGAGCTGTGAGAAGCCTCACCAGGGCTTCCTCCACTTGACTTCAAGCTTTATTTAAGTTCAGACCCTCCATGGGTCCAGCTGAGCACATCTGACACACAGTCTCTAATCCTGAGCTATACCGTAGGTAAGTCTCACTGCATGTGAGATCAGCGCCTTGCTGATCCAGACCCTGCCTCAGCTTTCTTACCAGACCTTGGACGTGCCTCATCACTACAGACTTGTCTAGTGATGACTGTGGCTGCCCTGGGTACTGCCATGGGCCCTTTTCTGCTCTAGCCAAACAAATCTTGTGGACTTGGTGAAGCCACTTCCTCCACCTGCCTTGATGCTAACCTTGCCTATCTTGCAGCACAGCCCAATCTTGCTGCTCCCTGATGACAAGACAATATCTCTTTTGAAGAAAACAGGAAGCTCAATTCCAACCTAATACAGGACTATGCACCAACTTAGTAATAACTGAGGTGAACTAGGAAGGTCCTTGATGAATGCAAGACCCCCTCACAAGTCCTTCTCCAAGCTCCATTAAGAATGCATAAAGTGCAAGCTCTCATAAATTCTAGGTACCTACCTATTTAGGATAACTGGCCCATAAAAGCAACACTTCAGAAAAAATAAGAACAAGAGCTTCTCTGCAGTTTTCGTTACACATCTGCTTGCTGGAAAACTGCTGCATGGTGCTGGGACCTTATACTAAAAGGCAGATTCAGTAATCAGAAGGAAAAAGAATTAGCAGTGAAGGCAACGATATTCTTGCAGTGCAACTTACCACAAGGCATCTGTCTGTACATGAATTAGTGTTTTCCTTAGTTATCTGTAATAGGAAATCACAAGATTCTCAGCTGGCCCTGCCAGTTAATACTAACTACCAACTTGGAAAATATAGAAATAGAAAGGAAACTGAATCCTGAAAAGGCAGCAATAGCATTTTAAAAGGAATGCAAATAGAACTTGACTGGGCACTGCTGTATTGGCACCGTTGGTCCCACCCCACTGTAGAGTTTGCCACCATTAACTCACAGCTCTTGCACTACCAGAGACAGGAAAATCAGTAAAAGCAGCAGGTCCAGAGCAACACATGATGATTGGCCACCTAGGGTCACCTTTTAACACGCAATAGTTGTCTCTTCAAAAGTCTGAAGATTTGGTCATAAAGGTGATGTAGATCTGCAAAGAACTGTGTAGGGCATGCTCCATTTTGCCTACCTGTGGCAATTCTGCAAATCCTGTTCTTTAAGAAAAAAGGGATCTACTTTTCTATACAGCAGGCCTGGCTGTGCCAGTCACTTGCTACAAAAGACGTAGTTTGAACCTAGCAAGCAGGGCCTGAGGGGACTTGTGCTGGGTAGCCAGAGATATTAGTAGATCTCACCTGGGGCTTCAGAGTACAGCTGGCACAGATGCTAGTGAGACTGCATGACCAAGTCCATCTGCAGTTGCACAGGTTCAAGAGCACCAAACAGTTATCAAACACAGCAACTACAGACATGATCTACAGGCTCCCAGATCTGCCAAGAACATGCACCATCACTGAGCCGCAGCTACAGAAGACAGGTCATACAGCATCTTGCAGCAAGTCCATCCCCCTGCAGTCATAGCTGGAATCATCATGGAGACAGGGAGTGAAAACCAGCAAAGCAGACACTTCTCCATTTCTCTCCAGCCAAAGGAGGAAGTGTGCAGTCTTTCCCATCATCATTCCTCAGTCTGTTTCATCTGCTCGCTGTTCCTCTGGCATTCCACAGCCACATCTATCTCTACGTGTCACTGACCTTCTCTTCCTTTTCCATTTCTACATTTTCTACCTTAGCTTCTCTGACATGTTTAAAAGGAAAAAGGATGGACCTAGAAAAGATGGCACAGCTATGCTATTTCTCCATCATTGTGTTTACCTTTCATCCAGGTAGATAGAACTTCGCTCTTAGGCTAAATCAGTGGAAACAGTTTAGGTTTTTCTAAGGCACTGGAGTTAAGGTCTTTTAACAGAAAGCACACACAATCCAGAGAAGAACTAAACCAGACTGTTTTGCTCCCTCCTCACAGGCAAGTCTCCAGCAGCAAAAACTTATCCCAATGCACACCACCACACAGCTTTGCTTCATAAAAACAAATAATTCAAGTCAAGCTTACACCTTCCCACCAACAGCCCTCAGGGAAGGCATTCATCACCAGATGACAGCAACTTAGCCAAATATTACTTCATACTTTAAAAAAAAATATACATTTTATAACAATACATTTTTGTTTGTCAAAAACTTTTTTTCCTCAAAAGACTTCCACAAACATTTGATTTCTCTTTCAGAAGAGGAGTTAACGAAAGAAATTACATTTCAAAATAAAGCACAGTAAATTCTTTGCTACAGAATTGCATTTACAGTCATCTCCTTATAAACACTATATTGTGCCAGGATAACTTTGAGTATATAAATCCAATGCTTGCTCCCAACTGCTTCAGTGATTTAGTTTATGGCTTGGAAAACAGCCATGCAGGTCATAACAGCTACAAATATCAGTGGGAACTACATTTCTTCAGTAGGTGTGAATGGCTCTGTTTGCTAGACAAGTGTACCTAAGAGTTAATCTGTAAACAGGCCCTGACATGCCAGAATATCACTGCTTCCATTGCTTGCAAGCATCTGCCCTTATATAAAAGCCTATGTATATTTAATATTTGCTTGATAGCTCACAATACATCCATAACTAAGGAATATTCAAGATACACATAAATCTAAAGGTTTTTCTAGACTAGAAAAAAAAGAAGTACTCTTAATTCAGATTTTAAAAAGCTATAAAGACAAAACAACATGCTTTTATCTTAGGTTTTCCTACACACTCTACATAAAGACTATTTGCCAAACTTGTAATTCCTTAACAGGTACTTTATTGTTTTTCATTCATATTCTTTACACTCTTCTTTGGAAAAAAACTCAACTTGGCAACCTGCAACCTCCAGTTCTACAAGAAAGAGAAAAAGGTGCAGTTTTTTTGTCAGTGCAGGACTGTTCCTCCCAATACTGTTATGACAGAGCTACATACATTTAGTGCAATAATTTGGTTCCATGATGAACTACTTATCATATAGATAAAATACAGAACATTGTGGAAAAAAGCAGTTCCTTGTGAGGCAAGAATGATTTAACAATCCAACACAGACAGCTTCTAAAAGGAGGAAGGTTGAAGAATGTTAAGGCTATGAGAACTGCAGAAGTGAAGGGGGAAAAATAAGTCATCTTCCTTCCTAATGGCATGATCCTCCTCTACACTGATGCAAAAGAAGCTTACTTAATACACAAGTCTTACACTGAAAACAAATTCTTCTATCTTCCAGAAGGCAAGAAGATGATATAATTTTCCTCTCTTGCCCTTTCTAGGTTATCTGGTAGAGCCAGACAGGCTTGACTAAGTCACTTTACATATTTCCTGTAACACCTAGGACTATTATCATTAGTGTCTCTGAATGCTAATAAATAATTACCACATGTTGTAAATAGCATCTGGCCTGTTTTGCATCATTTTGCTGCTGAGGTGGCTTCTGCTGCCCTAGTACCCATCTGACTGAGCTGCACCTGCTGCCACACCAGGCCACTCCCAGTCTCCAGGCAGCTACAACCAGCACTACAGCTCTGCCTTCAGTTTTTCACCTTTCCTCAACTTCACATCCACAAGTACAGACTCTGCAACTGAACAGCCAGTGTCCTCTCTGGTAGTAGCCATGAGGCAGAAGTATTTTTTTTCTTCTTCCCAGAAGAACACAGTTTTCTGTGTGAGCAAGGACAGATGGGTTTTCTAGGTGAAGCTGGGACTCAGTGTATTTCTGCTGTGAACTTCCTGAATGGCTTTACACAAATCTTATTCACTGTCCTGTTCCTGAACTACAAGGCAAAGATTCTACTTTCACCTTCCTGCCTTTTTTTGTCTTTCTTCTGTGTGGTTTTGGGTGGGAGGAGACCCCCTTTTTGACACTCTTAGAAGGCAAACCTGCTGACCCTTGCAGGCTTTTACAGCTTTCCACTAAAAAGAGTTCATTCTGTGGTGAGAAATGTTGCACTAGGGAGAAGGGAATGTTATTGCTTCCCTTTCCTCTGTAGCCTGCTTTATGAGAACAGCATCTGGCCTGGCAGGCCTCCCTCATAAAAGTATGGTAGGACCTGACTGATACAACAGCAGTGGTCACATCCAAATTCCAGTTTCACCTATGGTGCTCCATAATAAACCTTTGCCTTCTCACATGTTTAAGGATAAGACAAAGTCAAAATGCTCACATAATAAACCAGTGCCTGGATCATCCTGTCGTTATCTTACTCCCAGGATTTGACAGCACAGGCTACCTCAAGCATCAGATAAAATAGAAATCTTCACTAAAACAATTGCCCTACACTTGCTTTCACAAGCAGTCAAAACAACCAAAGCCACCCCCTGACTCCTGCACAGCTAGGAAAAAGGCTACAAGGAATTCCACAGTCATATCTAAAGAAGCCATCACAAACCTCTATCACTTCTCATACTCAGCCTCCATCACCTTTCTCTACTCACTTCTGTTGTGCTCAGTTTTCAGCTCTCCAGCCTGGCTCCTCTCATGCCTTTAGGAAGCAGTATGAAAGCACATTGCATAAATGACATCCTGTAAGAACAGCCAAAAGGGCAGTTCAGGAGAACAAGCAGGATTTCTGTGAGTTGTAGAGCATTGCTAACTAGAACAAAGAAGAAAGCTTATGCAGAATAGAAAAACAGTCACTGAAGGCACCTGAAAGCCATACAGATCCATTCTATAACTGCTAAACTCTATTTTGTCAGGATGTGGCAAAAAACAGCTGTTTCTTAACAGACAAGGAACCAAGCACAGTCACAAGACTGGTAGGGCCTGAGCAAGGCAGAGACACTAAATTGGGTCAAGTATCCAGATTACCCAGCAAGTTATAACAATAGCACAGGTCCATGGTCAACCCAAAATGTCAATGGAGAGACCAGGTCTAAACCAGTAAGAAAAACTAGGGTCATACACAGCTCATGAGGCATTCAGCAGGCCCCATAGAGACAAGACAAACTTGAAGTAAAGCTAAAAAGTTAGCCTGTAGATCAGGACTAGAATCAACAGCCAAAACCAACTATCATTAACCTAGAGACTAGCACTCTTGCAGCAGAGCTTCAATACTGAAGCCTCAGACCTGAGTTTAAGTGGAGCTCCTGGGTCTGTGGGCAGAGGGTATGGGTCTCAGATGAGGTTGATTAGGGACATCAAGGCCTAGTCACTCACAGCCCTGGCACATTTAATTAATTTACCTTAAGAAAAAAAAAACAAAGTACATCAGAATTCTTCAGAGAATACACAGATACACAAACACTGTATTTGCACAAACCAAGGATATTTTAAAGGAAGTTGTGCTGTCTCAAACAGGTATCACAGGACTACATAGGCACATTTTAATCGTGTGTGTGTGACTATTGGCACAGCTGGGTCTGCCCATGACTGGTGCCTGTCCAGCACATGATCACGTCCCTCACAGCCTCGGGACAGCTCTAAACAGTTTCCCCTGCCTGTGCTCTCTTGTAGCCATTGGGTTTACTGTTTGGAGAATGGCAGGAGCCCCTTGGTATGTGCCTGGAACCAAAGTGGCCAGGTCTCTTTCCTTCCAACTGCTATTTTAAAGAATATCCCAAAATGTCCTGCAGAACATACCTCACATATAGCTTCCCCATATCAGGGACCTTTATTGATCCAGCATAGGGACATCCAAGAGCATAAGGTAGTGCAGATTCTTGACTATTATCCCCATCTATTTTTTATTCTTTTATTTTAGCATGCCTATACTATGTGCTGTTGAGCTGTGCAGTGAAGCTAGTAGCAGCAAAAGAAGTTACAGAACAAAGTTAGCACAGTGCTACAATTAGAATAGTTAACACTGCTGAAAAGCAATGCTCAGCAGGAGTCATTAACTGGAAAGAAGTGTTGTACCAATGTCTTCATTCTGCTTCCACAGTCCAAATCAACATCTCTGCCTGATGTTTATGGTATGATGTTGACACGTCCTCTGTTCTGTCCCTGATTCAGAGTACTCTTCCTCTGTTGATAAAATGAGTGTAAACATCAATAGCTGCATTCTATTTGATCTGACAGCTTGTTGAAGTCCAACTTACAGAGAGTAAAAGAGAAGCAGAAAATCACTTATATATCATTCACTTCAAGAATTTGAAAAGAAAATATGGTGAACTTCAATGCAACATGAGGAATGTTTGGGGATGTAATTCAAGCTTGTGTGATCAAACTGCAATTTTGAATGAGATACCTTCTTTTTAACTTTTTACCTTAGCAGTTCTGGTAAGAAAAGGCAAAAGAATGGCCATGTAGATATTTTAAACAAGCTGCTCTGAAGGGAAGAAAGAGTGCTTTCAAACTGTCACAGCCTTGAGTGAACTAACAGGTCTTAATTCCCCTGACCAACAGCACCTGTTGTCTCTACCCACCTCTTCCTCCCAGGACCTCTATTTATCTCAGCCCTGGAGATTTGCTTCCTACTTAAGTTTATCTGCAGGTTTGCTGTTGCTCTGTAGCTCTGGCATGTTTGTGGGTTTTTTGTTTGTTTGATTTTATTTTTTTTTGTCATGTTGGTTTGAGTTTAGATTTACTCCCTTATGTTTTTGATTCTTGTTGTTCCTAGTAGGTTTGATCCTCATGTGGTTTTACAACTGGATTTGAGATTTGTCTTGTTGTCTTCAGTAGCATGTATGAAGATGTGTACTCCTAGTTGCTTTCCCTCAGCTTCTTCTCCTTTCCTTTCTCAGGTATAGTGGGGCTGGGCCCTGGCTGGTGGAGGTCTCCTGGTTGCAATGCCATGTCTGGTTTTCAATTCCTTGGGGAGCTGCTGGCTCTTGCTATTTCCTGGTACAAAGCTCTTTGCATCAGTTTTACTTCCTAAAAATCATACTTTGAGTTAAGTACTTGACTCATCTATTATATTTGTAAATGAATGGCATTAATTTGATAAGAATTCTGGGGAAAGAAGCTAAAATTTAGGTTGGGACTTAGACATCCAAGATAGCACAGATAGTTGTAAAAAGAGTTAGAGACTAGGAATTGTAAATGTACCTGGTTTCACATGTCTGGGTGGTGTTTTCTGTTAGACCTTGTCACCTAATAGCCATTATTTTTCTGCAAGGATGTTGGGAGCTGTGTACTCTGAAGTGGAGCAGAAAGTTCCTCGGGTGGGGACAGGCTGATTAAAAGGTTGTCTTGGCAATGGCTGTAAAGGAAGAAGATTGAAATGAGTTTAAATCAGCTGAGTAGTAAGTATCTTTTGGTAAACAAATCAGTCAGTGTAGAATTTAAACAATGTCAATCTCCTCCCTCATACAATGCTAATTTGTTCTTTCCTTGGCACTAATACCTTCTCTTTTCACTCATCACCTAATGATAGTACATAACAGAGAAAGGAGAGAGTGGGTATTATCTGTTAGCATTAACTTTTTCTCCTTGTTGGTGATCTCCCCAGCTTCTGGACCTTGCAAGAGATTTCAGAACACAAAAGACACTTAGGCACCCTGTTGCCATCTGAATGGTCACCCATGAGAGATTTTCATCTAAAACTATTTTGTCTATACTTAGCATGTATGGTCAGAGCTATATGGTTGCAAAGCTGTGTATTTCTAGGTGTATGTTTAGAAATAACTGTCACTTGTCTGAGACATTTTGGACCTCAGGACTCAAATTGAATTTTAAAATCCTGTAAAGGCTTTCCTTTAGGAATATTTTTTCCTTCTTTCTTGCTTTCCTTTGCCCACCCTAAACCAAGAAGTCAGGAATAATCAGTGCAAACTTGTTTGAACTCCACCCCCTAGACCTATGAGAACAAGCCTTTGATTTTGAGGCAAATACAGTTGCTATTAATATTAATACATAAGCAATATTAATTTGGAAAATATTTATTTGCTCTCAGGTAACTAACTGTAGACAAAAGTGTGCCTTAAGCTTTAGGATTTCTAGCTGTCAACTTACTAGCAAACCAAAGGGAATAGTCAAAAGATCCTATTGCTTTCTATTAACCTCCTAGCAACCACAGAGAAAATGCTACTTGAAGTATCTTTTCTGCTTTTCTTCCAGCCTCCTCCTTGGTAGTGCAGAGGGGTCCTGCAGTATGGCCAGAAGACAAGGACCTGTTCTCATTCAAACCTGTCTTGTCCCCTTGTGTGACAAGACAGTGTCACAGTAAATGAAGTTCAGAGCCCGTGGTGAACTGTCCTGTTCTGCAGCAGGAGAGCTGTGCCCCAGTGCCTCTGCTGGCCTTTGGGGAACCTGAGTATCAGATTGTCCTCCATGTCTCCTGCTAAAGGCAGACTGATTTTGACCATGAATGGGAGATAGAAAGATAGTTACAAATAAGTAGTACCTCTGGCAACTTAAAGGCTTCTATGATAAATGATCTGTTTGTTGCATGTTTGTTTACTAATAGCATGCACCATATCAGAACTGCACTGCCAGGTATGATATGGGTAATTTTGTCCTTCCCTATTATCTAGCCTGTCTTAAGCCTTGCAAGTTAATCAGCCTCATTCTTCAGCTGCAGCAGCAGAAGCTCTTGGTTTTAGACTCAGTAACACCACATTCCTGTAGATAAACAACCAAAATAAGTCATCACAGAAACATGAAAAAGGAAGACTGAAAGCAAGGAACTTTTTCAAATAGCACAATGCAATGACTCTGTACTTGCATTCATCTTGTTATTTACTGGGCTGTTGGGAAATTATTTCATTATCTCCAGCACTGCTGATTTTTATTAGTTTTTCTTGCAGATAGATAGGAAGATTCTTTAAGATTACTTTAGGAACAGATGCAGTAACTTTTCTGCATTATCTATTACTACAGTGGGAAGTCTAAGGTTTTTAGGTATTTAAGGAGATATTTTTTTTTAATGTAGCATTCTAATACACTGTTTCCTAAAAAGTAATCTTTTCAGACACAGAGCCCAGACTCCTGTATGGTTGAATGTACATTTAAGTAATGGAAGCTACTGTTGAAGTAGTCCAAGTGCTCATAGAAAGATTAAGAATAATTTGAAGTCTTATTTCTTGGGTCCACTAATAGTAGCACACAGAAAGCAAAGGGATTCAAAGCCAGACCCCAGCATAATTCAAAATTTTCTCCCATAACTAGGGCTTGAGGGCAGATTCAATTCAGCCCACCTTGGAAAGAGTTTTGCACCTTGTTTCTGCTGTTCATCTCTCTCCTTTGGGTTGTGTGGAGGCAGATGGGCAGCCCTAGAAGGTGGCTTGTTCTGCCTAATCTTAGACTCTCTCAGAATGGGATGAGTCACTTGATAGAGGTGTTTAAAGAGGGCACACAGCTAGTTCAGAAGACAGTTTTCAATGGCTGAGGCTGTTTAAAATTCTCACTTTTCTAAGGTCCACGTTATGTCTGCATAAAAAATTCCTGTCAGTCAAAGGAAATTTATCCTTTGTGACTGTAATTCCTTTTACATTGCCAGGAAGCTGTTACAGGAGCCCTAGGAGATGTCCAAATATTTCTGTCACTTATCCTTAAAACTGAACGAGTAGTAGTTGGCAGACAACACTTTTGCACAATACAGGTCAATTATCTCAGAAGGATATAAATTATTTACCTTGTAGAAGACTTAAATTTGACAGTAATAGAAAAGTAAAAAAGGACAGAGGAAAAAAAATCTTAAATCTGACAACCACTTCAGAGACTGAGAAAGCATTACCTTGTCTAGTATATATTACTTTCTCTATTGCTTTTCTTTTAATCCAAACTTTTTAACATAATGCAAGAAAATAAACCATCAGCTAGGCTTGGTGAGAAATTGCCCAAGTATCTGTTGATACTAGCCTCTAGCATTATTCCAAATTTGTATTTATAGTGCCACCATTTTCTCAAAAGACACTTTATTGAAAATGAAACAGTCTCCAGGTATTTTGCTTCTGAAATTCAGTAAAGAGGAAAAGAAGTTTGCATTCTACCTGACAAACAATGTTCTTTACTCCAATTTTTCTGAAAAAGGAGGGAAGAAATCTCTGCTTTTCTGTACCTGCTGTTTGCACTAACAATTGATGTTTAAGAAAAGCTGTAGAATGTTCAAACAAAACATGGCAAACATCTATTGTAAACAGATCTTTGTTAGAGTTGTAGATTAGCATGAAGAAAGGTTTCTGTCTTGAGTGCACTAACCTGCCAATGCAGAGAAAAGACAGAAACCTTTCTTCATGCTAGAGTGCACTAACCTGCCAATGCAGAGAAGTTTCCAAACAGTTGGACTATTGTGTAATTGAAGACCTGTGACTGTGTTCCCTGGAGAAAGAAAAGGCAAAGAGGGAACTTGGCTTCTGTCCTGGTTTGAGTTAGAACAGAACTAATTCTGTCCAGTGATTTTACTTTTCAGTTGTCTCTTCTGGTGTTAAGGTTGTACTTTTCCAGTGTCTGCTTCTAGCAGTGATAACACTTGATGTTGAGGTTACCACCAAGGACTGGTGTGCAGAAAGGCTCTTGCTTGTACTTGCTCCAGGTGCAGCCCAAGGTCCCTGCTCAATCTTGTGTCCCGTGTTGGGGGTGCAGTAAGGCAGGACACACCTGAGGGGAGGAGCAGACAGGACAGGTGTCCCTAAACTGACCAGCAAGGGACCCTGTCCCATAGACATCATATTCAGTATGAAGTTGAGGGAACAAGAGGGCTCTTCTCTTCAAGGGCTGGTGTCCAAGGAGGGCTCTGTTCTGCCTTAGATCCTGATCTGTGTGCGCTAGAATCCAGATCCATTGTATATTTAATTTTATTTTTACTACTTTCATTAAAGATGTTTTAGTTTTCTGATCTGTAAGTCTCTCTCCCTTATCCCCTGTCTCTTTTTTACCTTCAGGAAGGAATCAGGGATATCTGTGTGCACTAGAATCCAGTGCTAGAATCCAGATCCGTTGTATATTTAATTTTATTTTTACTACTTTCATTAAAGATGTTTTAGTTTTCTGATCTGTAAGTCTCTCTCCCTTATCCCCTGTCTCTTTTTTACCTTCAGGAAGGAATCAGGGATAACAGAGAGCATCTGTCCTTTGTCTAGTGGCTGGCCCATCCCTAGATCTTTCTCAGATAAGAAATAGTTCAGAGAAGGATGTAGGGGCTGGGAAGGTCATCAACACTTTCTCTCATGGACAGGGCTGCATGGATCTGGTTCAGAGAAGTCCAAATGGCCAGGCTGACATGCTCCTCATCTGCAGGAACCCAAGCACTACAGGAGGACAACCTGACTGAAATCCAAAGTCAGTTTGACAGTGAACACAATTTAACTGCTGATCTGTCACACAGATAATTGCCCTGTTCTTTATCTCTCTTGCTATGCAGGTCCAATGTGTGCAGATTTTTATCTGTTTCTCTTAAAATAGTAAATCTTAATATCATGCTATAATTATTGTCTTCAGCTGAACAGGGAGATGTGCTTCTAAGAACATCTGCACAATACATTAACTAGCAAAAGGTTTCACTTAAAGCAGATATGGTTATTTTGATAAAAGTATTGCAAATGAGCCCCATATACCTTGAAAGCACACAGAAATTTCACATTTATTTCCTTGGCATCATAGGAGTTTCCTTGGGCAGCCAACAATCTTGTTTGTTCCAGAATAACACACCACAGCTGAAATGATCACATACATTTTTGCTAGCATCGACCAAATTTCTGGCACAACTCCTTAGTGATAAAAACTATTGAAAAATACATGCATATATATTTCTTTATATAGAGGAGAGGAATTGTTATTGACTATATAACATCAATAAAGGTATTACAACTCAGAATATTACTTTAACAAACCATGTGTAATTTAACTATGGAAATCTTATGTCTGTCAGATGGACAAAATTGATGACTTTAAAGTCTGATTTTATTAACAGGTGTGTGTGTCAGGGAGTGCTTCCCTTGTGATTTCTCAAGTACTGGAACAGGGAAACAGCTTGCAAATGACTGGACAAGGAAAACAACCTATTTAACTTTATTTATAGTATATTTTTTGAATTTCAACTATGGAGATATTAGTATATGGGAATATTCTAGGGAAAATATGCTTGGGTTACTATTTATTCATGTCTGCAAAGTCAACAAGTTATAACCAGATCTTATTAAACTCCAAGTTACATTATTCCAAAAGTATTAAAGTAGTTTGTGAATGAATATCCACATAGCTACCTTCTCGCGTTAGCATTCAGTCTTGGGTTAGGTTCTTTGTGTTAGGAGTGAATTTTTGTTTGGTTTTTTTTTCTTCAGGCTTTCATCTTTCTAAGATGTGGGGTTTTTTTGCCCTTGAAGCTGCATTCTCAGCTCATCAGAGTATGAAATTTGTTTCCATATTCTGTTAGACTTTTTGACCCCTGCTACGTTCCTACGATTCTGGATAGCAGACCCTGGTTAACAAGGAAGAATTCACCTCCCTTCCTCCAGTCAGCCATAGAAAAGCTGAGGCTTGCCAGTGCTGCTTTAGATCATCTAGTCTACTCTCCTGCTCAAGCAAGGGCAACTACAGCAGGCTGCTCCAGCCTGTGCCTAGCTGGGTTTTGAATATCTCTAATGATGGAGGTTCCATAACCCGTCCCAGTGTTTGACCATCTGCACAGTAAAAAAGTTTGTGTTGAGATGGAAATTGCTTTTTAAATTTGTACACTTTGCATCTTGTCCTGTCTCACTCTACATATGAAAGCAAAAAGTCTGAAAGTTTTTCATTGTTCAGTATTTGTTCTGATAATGCCTTTATCTTAACAGCTGCACTAAACCACCAAAAGTTAAATCTAGTTCTTCAGAAGACTTCAGAACCTTAGTATAGTTTTATTATAATGTGACTATCAACACAAATATTCAGGTGAAATCTACAGGAAAATAACATGTTTATTCAGATGTATGATAAAGGTGTCTGTTCCTCTGACTCCCTGTAACAGCTAGAAATATGAGTTACAGACTTTTTTTGGTACTCAGTCCTGCCCAGTCATGGTGTCCTAGTGAAAATCTTTTACAACACTTATTTTTTCAAACATTTATATTGAGGAAAAATAAAAGCTCTGTTAAAATAGCATATTTATGCCACAGTTAGGTATGTTCCATAATGTGAATTGCTAAGAGCACTGATAGTTCAAGGCCTTTAACAGTATAGGGCCAGCATGATCAAGGGAAACTGCTGAGTTTCACCTTGGCTTATACATAACCATAAAAGTTGCTACCTGCATGTGACTGAGCTTATTGCTAGAGAAACAGTGGCAATCTTAAATAATCCAGCCCAGTCCCTGAATTCCAGATATAATTCCTAAGACCCAGCTGAAACAGAGTACTTGTGTGTTTATAGTACCTAAGACTGATGACAGGCAGCAGAATGTGCCATCCCTGGAATGTGGAATATCTGCCATTCCATAGGAAAGCTGGAGTTTCCTCTTTCAAAAATTTTACCCCAGTCTCCTAAAGCCCTGCTTTCCAGTTCCAAATTCTGCTATTGGAACACAAACCTGTTCTTATAGTGGCTTGTACTTCACCCTGCTCTTCACACACATTGCCTACTACTGCACTTAAATGTCCTTCCACAGAAGCTGGCATAAGGTCAATGGAGAAACAATTAATTATGACACTGGAAAACCAGCTGCAGTTGGTATCTGTGGGCTGGGTTACAGCTGCCCCTCTCCTTTGTTTCTCCACATATCACACAATTTGTTTGTAATGGTGGTACTCCTGTGTTCTATGTTTCTGATGCAGTTTCATGGATTTTGGTGAGGATGCTGTCAAGTCAG
>NW_008615945.1:0-358 GCF_000691845.1 Merops nubicus
TGGTATTCCAGATCCAACCCCCCCGGGCCCCACTTTGCTTGTCACCGGGACACTGCTGCGCTCCCAGTCCCAGGAGCCAGGGACCCCCTTCCAGCCAACCCCTTGCTCCCCAAAATCCCCCTACCTGTTTCCTCCTTTCTGAAGCTGTCCCCCCACCCCAACCTGGATCCTTGGCTCCCCATCAGCTCTTCTGCCCCCCACCTCTCACCACCCCCCCTGTCCCCCCACGGCTCCATTGGGCGCTACGACAGCGAGATTGGGATGGCAGTGACCCAGGCGGACTGGGTGGCGGCCAACGTGGACCAGGAGTTCCTGGACATCCAGACCAAGCAAGCCCAGGAGTATCAGCAGGTTGCCC
>NW_008615946.1:0-9809 GCF_000691845.1 Merops nubicus
GGACATGCTCAATTTCCCTGTGACAGTCTCTTGCAGTTCTTATGACCTACTTAGTCCATTTAGATTCATACATTGTTTAGTGGAGGGGACATCAAGACAGTTTGCTGCTTTTCAGTCCTGAAACACGCCACCCTCACTATATAATAATTCTGTTGTATAATGTAGCTTTTTTTTTTCCTCTATTTTACAGCAAAGTCAGTGAAATTAAAGGAAGATCTATTATCACATACTTCAGCTGAGTTAAACTATGGGTTGACACATTTTGTCCATGAAATTCGAAGGCCAAATGGAGAGAGCTATGCACCTGACAGCATCTATTATCTGTGTCTTGGGATTCAGGAGGTTAGTAGGGGGCTATAGAGATGGGAAGGAGAGCTGCTGATTTGACTGTTAAGACAGTTTGGTGGAAGAGTAAAGATAATGTGGATTTGTTGCCTAGGAGCTCTTCTTAAGATAATGGTTATGACCTGGAAGATGGAGAGGCTGCTGTATAAATCACATTGTAGAAAGCTTTCTGTATAGAAAATTAGTTTGCAGACATATCCAGAAAACTCAAATACAAATTGGTATATTGTAATAATTTTAAACTTCTTGCTGTGTTAAAGCAAGGAATTTGCAGTCTAAAATGACAGTTTTCCCAAATGCCATGCTTCATTTTCTTTGCTAAAAGTGAGTAAATGTAAAAACAGAGTGAAACTAAGGCATGATCTCTAAATGTTTTACTAATTCAGTCACTTAGCATATAGTGGAAACAAGCTAATTGAAGTGTCTTTGAGACAGTCTTAATTTACTGAATACTGCAGACTATGGGCAGTCGAGCTTTTGTATAGAATGCAGGAAATTCTTCTGTATTGGCTGTCTTACACCTTGCCCCTGAGTTGTGTTTATATTGTATTTCAAAGACAAAAGGGCAACAGTTTAGATGTGTTGTGTGTGAAGGCACTAACATATCACTAGATAATTAAAAAAGCTATTCCACAGCTTATCTTTTAAACAGAGGATGTCTTAATTTTTGGCATATAAGACGAATCATAGATAAAATAAGCAGTGTTCATAGCTGAGAACACAGAAAATTTCATTCAAGTTACAAGGCAATAAAAAAGTTATATGATGTGGAAAGCAAGCTGTTCACAGGCTTTAAACAGTCTCCTGTGAAAGCTATTTGTATGTAAAACAACTAGCTTTTACTTTTAAATGAAAAGTAAAAACTAGGTTTTAATTTTTAGCTCATCAGAACCAAACTTTGTGTGGCACAACACAATTACCATGAGTCCTAAGACACATACATAATGCTGGAACATTTCAGGAGCAACTTGTGGTCATTTTACTGTAATTATTGCTTATACTTATTGTACAGTAGTTAATTAGGGTGATGTTAACAGCCCCGTTTCATTGGCCCAGTTATCCCGCTGCTGTTCAGACTGGTAAGAAGATCTGCCCTGTTCTGAGAAGTTTGCATTTCACAAGGGCAGACAGCAAGGGAGGAACAGAAGCATGTAAGCTGTGAGCTGTCGAGGAGGGTTGCAGCCAGTGGCTGCGTGCTAATGGCAAATTGTATGTATGTGTTACCCTTCTGAAGAAAAAGGTTTAAACAAGTTAGTGCTACACTGAATGCAATGTAGTTGTCTCAATGTGCAAGAAAACTCCATTATCTTCTAGTATTTTCATAATCCTTTTTTCCACCTGACAACCCTAACGTGGGTACTCCTGCAAGAGAATAAAGTATCTGCTACTGCAGCAAAGGGCTTGGTTCTGTTTCACTTAGAAGGGGCTCAGAAGAGATAAAATTATGCCACATAAGGATAAAGTTGTGCCAAAGAGCATCAATATTTTACTTAGAGTAAGTTTCTCTTCAAAGGAAGAGAATGTGTCAGCCTTAGGTTAGAAAAAGAGCATTTCCCCCTCCACTAGAACTACACTCACTGTGCCTAAGTACAGGCTCAGATTGGAGCTTCTCCTTGGTGTGTAATGTGGTTTGAGCACAGCAGAAGTGCTCAGATGTCTTCAAATTTTAAGTTGTTCTTTTGACTTCTGAAAGTAACTGTTCTTTTTGAAGGAAGCACTTGGAAAATCTATTCCAGCAAGCTGGTCCCCAAATCAAATACATTTTCTCTGTTGAGTTCCTGTTGCAGCTGAAATCATTCCTCTTCCAGCCAGAAATGGTTCAATAATGTTTTTGATAACTCTGCAGTACTGATCCTTAAAAATACCACACTTAAAAGCAAAGGTTGTTGCATGTGCAAGCAAGCATCTAGTGAAGAGAGTTCATCTAGAGGGTGTTAGCCTGCCTCGCTACCTGCTGCATTGTGGCCTTCATTCTTTGTCCCAGTACAGACTGGGGTTTTGGGCTTGTTTTTTTGTGGTTTTGCACATGTAATAATGGGTTCAGACAAAATTCAGACTGATGAAACTTGGCAGGTGTTTGTCTGAAAGTGCTTTGGGGAACGATTCAGCCCGTTCTCCACGGTGGGACTCAGAGGCGTGTCCAGGTCCTTCCTGTTCACTGCAGTTTCAGCTCCCCTCAGGTGGAAATTGCTTATGCTAATCCTGTCCCCACTAGAGTTTGTAGAGTAGAAGAGCACAGGGTCATGGTGTGGAAATGAAGACTGGTGAAGACGTGTTGGGTATTGTGCAGCAGGGGAGCCTGCAACACCACATCATTCTTCTGTAGACTCTGCCATGCTGGTGGTCTGCAGTGCTTCACAGGTTCCTGCTGGGGATGTCAGGGTTTAGCCAAACACTTGTTCTGAAACAGGAACATTTTAGTTGAATTCTTACAGGCTTGTGTGGGAATTGGGTTTGAACCAGTTTCTAGTCTTATTTCAATTTCAGTACCAGCGTTCAGTGTGAGTGTTTAATGCAAACCAGTGAAAAAGAAAATTCACGGAGGGAAGATGCACCAGGGAATAGAGAGGCAAAGCCCATGAAGCTTATAGTAAGCTGTGTTGTCTGAGTTAGAACTGCTTTATAAAATTCTATAATCAAACCAAATATATGTAGAAACTAGCACATTTTGGAGAATATTTTTCTTTGAAGAATAAGTTAAAAGTCCAATATAAAATAATTATCTAAATAAAGATGATGTGTTGCAAACTTCTAGGAAGTGTATTAATTCGTTTTTCATAGAATCATAGAATATTTGGGTTGGAGGGGACCTCCAAAAGTCATCTAGTCCAACCACCCTGCCATAAGCAAGGACATCTCCAACTAGATCAGTCTGCTCAGAGCCTCATCAAGCCTCATCTTGAATGTCCCCAGGGATGGGGCCTCCACCACCTCTCTGGGCAACCTGTTCCAGTGGTCTGTCACCCTCATATTAAAGAACTTTTTCCTGATGTCTAACCTAAATCTGCCGTTTTCTAGCTTAAAGCCATTACCCCTTGTCCTGTCATTACAAACCCTTGTGAATAGACCCTCCCCTGCTTTCTTGTAGGCCCCTTTCAGATACTGGAAGATCTCTTAAAGGTCCCCCTGGAGCCTCCTATTCTCCAGGCTGAACAATCCCAACTCTCACTCTTTCAAAAAAAAATTTCCTTATTATAAAACTAAGTGCACAGATAAGGAAGTCGAGATGTGCTGAACCACCTAGTAGAGATGAGCGCTGTTTAATGTTATTTCAAGTATGTGTACAGAAATAGATGCCATTTCCAGAAGTGAGTACATTTTTTGTGTCTGTCAGTTTTACTGTAGTCACTAACAACAGGCTTGTTCATACAAAGATAAAACTGAAGTGGAAAATTTAAGAAGCCAATCCTCCATTTCTTAGAAATGTCTCCAGAGAGGATAGTGTCAAATACTCGTATAACTCTCAGCCTTTAATTCTTGGTAAAGGTAAAGAAGACTTTCTGTCTGTAGGGTCGGGAGAGTTGAGATGATTAAATTGCAGAATAGGCAGACACCGTCCACCATCCTACCATTTTTCTTGCACTGCTGCATATCACTACCACTAATACACAGGGGTTTTTTACCTCACTTACACTTCTGTTTACAGTGCTTTTGACAGTGTCTAGAGTTCACTTTTTAAATGGTAGGTTCTTGCTAAATGTTTGGGTTGTGTTTTGTTTTTTTTTTTTCTGTTGAAGACACAGGTGGATGAAAAGATGAATTAGTTGTTTGTTTTTTAAATAACTCCCCATTCACTAATAAAATGTTACACACAAGAAATTTCAGAGAAAAAATTTAGAATTGTAATTAATCTGTGATTCATATCCAGTACGAAGTTTACAGCATAGGTTACATCAGAAGTAACTTTTGACTGTTCAATATTGGAAAGTTGTCATTACTTTACCTTGAGATACTGTTTTGTTGGTTTGTTTTTTTTTTTTTTTTTAATAAAAGTGCAAGCACTGTACTAAAAAAGAACCTTATAGTATTGAATTTGTTGTAATCTGGAATTGTAAATATTGTGTCTCTCTATTTTCTGTAGTATTTATATGGAAGTAATCGAAAAGACAACATATTTATTGATCCAATCTACCAGACGTTTGAACAGGAATTAAATAAAATCCTTAGAAGCTGGCAACCAAGCATACTTCCAGATGGTAATTTTCTTTTTGGTCATGTATGTTTTTTTATATCTTAATAGTTCTGTATTCTTAAACATGCAGATATATAAAAAAAATTTATGCACTACAATAGTAATTGATTAAAAATCATAAAGACATCATCTAAAAATTCAGTTAGGACTATCTTTCTTATTTTCATGTTTCTTATTAATATAGGCTGCAAAAGTTGATCTTGCCACTGCGTGTTAATCTTAAATTGAATATCCATTCTTAGATGATAAAGTTATAATAAGTAACTGCTCTTCAACCTGTACTTTTTACCTGAGCTGAATTTATTTTTTGCCCATTTTTTTCCTAAATGGGAAGCAGGCAGGCAGGCACTAGGCTATGTGTGGGTAGGACTGAGAAGCTGTGTCTTTCTCAACTGGATTGGGAAGAATCTCTGCTATGGGCCTTCTACTCAGGGGGATCGTCAGCTGATGGTGAAAATGGGAATTTTTCCCAGCAGACTGATGTTGATGCTGAACTACATAATTCACTGTTCTTCTGTCTTTCTCACAGTCCTCACTTGAATGAGGGCTTGTCCCTACCACCCCTTTCCTCTTTCTTCTTGATATTGACTTTTCTCTGTAGGGCACTGGAGAGCCTCTATAGGGCCCTCTCTATACCCTGATACGGACCCGGGGTGCTTTCCATGTGAGACATCCGTTAGTAATAATAGAGAAGAAGAAGGTATAGCTGTTTGGAAGCCTTGCCTGAACAGAGTAAAATGAACTCGACACTTTTTATGAAGGGGTTAAGATTAGCTACTTGAACATTTGTTTTTATGTAATAACATGATGGAGCTGCATGTAAGCAATGCTGTTGTAACCAAAGAGAAGTATGTTCTGTGTGAAGCTGCCTGTGCTGATACTTCCCACTGACTGTTTCTTTCTGAAACAGTGAGTGTCTGTGTCTTTAAAAGGTGGGTTTTGGGGTTTGGACATATCATTAAATATACTTGTTAGAGGCTTCTGTCTTGAGCATTTTGTTAAATTTTACAGTAACAGAAACTTCATTCTTTTGCAGATGGACAGTCTATGGGCTAATCCAGTGTATTTTCTCTAATACTCTTTTTTTGAAGGATCAATATTCTCTCGAGTTGAAGAAGATTACCTTTGGAGGATTAAACAGCTAGGATCACATTCACCGGTTGCTCTTCTGAATACTCTGTTCTACTTTAACACTAAATATTTCGGCCTGAAAACAGTGGAGCAGCACTTAAGACTTTCTTTTGGCACTGTTTTTAGACAGTGGAAAAAAAATCCTCTAACAATGGAAAGCAAAGCTTGTCTTCGATATCAAGTGTCTTCCCTGTGCAGAGCTGATAGTGAAGGTACTATGGCAGTTCCAAAATAAGGATTGCACGAGCATCCACATTGTGCTCCTCTGAGGAACATCTGGGCACCTTGCCAGGAGCCAGAGGTCTGCCTTTGCATAAAGTTTAGCATCTCTCTGCTCCCAGATCTTTAATCTGAGTGTGTGGCCCCTGGAGACTACAGAGTCTCTGCATTACATGATCCCTTTGAGCCCACTGGTCTCCCTGCTACATGCAGACTGTTGTGGCTGTGGGTTGCATTTCCAGTTTGCAGTTATGCATCCTTGTGGCAACCACGTTGTGGTAGTTGGTGGGCTGCCCGCTCTGGGAAATGTACTGAAAAATGTAAAATAATTTGAAGTTACAGCTTAGATGTTGTCATTTTCTTCCTAAAGATAAAATTACTACTGGAAAAAGGAAACATGAAGATGATGAACCAGTGTTTGAACAAATTGAAAACACATCTGACCCAGCTAGATGCCCTGTGAAAATGTTTGAATGCTATTTGTCTAAAAGGTAAGTATGATACGGGGTGAAACAGAAGTGCTCTGGAGTTGATCAGGTGCAAAAGGGAAATGTTTTGATGCAACATGAAGTATGCTCAAGCACAGGGAATGGATGGACATCTTGTGAAATCACCTAAATGAAAGCCTTGAAATCTCTGTTCTGTATCTGGACAAGACATGCAGAATGTGTGGGGGTAGCAGAGTACTTTAATGTTAATTGCCAAGGACTTCACCTGGAGTGACAGTATGATTCAGTTTTCTTACCTGGAAGCACCAAGTACCTCTGCAGGCAAGGGATGTGGTGGGTTTTGCTGTTTGAGGGTTTTGTTTATGAGGTCCCTGTTTCTTCAAGTAAGAATTGGATTGTGATGATGATGCATTTGCTTCATGTTAAGTCATCAGGAATCTGAAATGTAGATGCCTTTGAGATACATACTCTGAAAGCATACTTAGAATACTTTGTAGTAGAAAAAGTACTGCTGATGGTAACCCAGCATTTAAAAATAGCTTGTTTCCTTCCAATCTGCACAGAAATTAATACATTAAAAAGAAAAGCTTACACAGTTCTTTAAAACAAACAAATCAAATCAGTGGCTAAGCGTTTTGGAAGTGCCTGAAAACAGGTTTTCATGGGAAATACTTTTTCTTTAATTTTCTTTAGAAGAGTTTGTTATGCAAGTGATACCAAAGAAATAAAATCACGTTATATATACAACACATAGATCAAATGAAGTATGATACCAAACATGTTAGGAAACAGCTTTTTACTCTTAAAAGGTTAAGAAAGCTTATGCATAATGTAGGCTGAAGTACAGGTAGGTGATAGAGAGAAACAAGGAAAGAGTAACTTGTGGCCTGTTAATGCAAGCACCTATTTTTCATGAACTCAGTTCTGGTTGTTGCCTTTTTGGTTTTTGCCTTCGGACCATCTACTGTCATGGTTTGGAAAGGGTATATTGTTAAAAACTTGAAGCTGGATTTTTGAACTGAGTTACACAGCCAGTAGCAGGGAGAGAGCAAATAATTTCTTCTTCTATAAAAGAATGCACTTAAACCCATTTTGAGCATTGTTTATGGTGTGGTTTCAGGTCCTGCTGTTTTACAGAAACTGGTCACCATTGCTAACTAGAGCAGCAGACTGCTTCTCCTGGTTACACTTCCAATAACATATTCCCCATATCTTTGATGAAATAATTTTAATAAAATAGTTAACACTTCCAAAGCTATTGTAAAATCTCAGGTAGTGCTGTAATTTAAGGTAATATTATGAAACTATTGTAAAATTTAAGGTAATGCCAACTGTTGGAAATATACTTTACAATCAGACAATTGCACCTGACGTTTCAATATCCTCATTCACAGCTATGAACACTGCATCATTCCTTGTTCCTATAAAAGCACTGGCTTACCAAAACAGTAGGAGGGAGGTTAAAATATTTAAATTATTAGACAATCATGTTTTGCTTCTTATCTGACTCTTCACCTGATTTATGTAAGAGCAGAATAGGCAAACATTCACCCTCGCAGGTGAAGAGCAACACCTGAAATCTTATGAGCCAGTTTGGAAAGATGAGCTGGAAAAAAAAATCTTATTTTTATTAATGAAAATAGAGTTGACTCCTGAAGTCTGCAGTATTTATGAAGGAGGGAGCATGAGTGAGCACTTCCATGTGCAAAATTCGAAATTATTTTCTGAGACTTGTCTAAATGGGCCAAATTCTAGATTTCCCTTGAAGGTTTCTTTCCTTAAAGGGTTCTTCTCTATTGGCTTAGAGGATATGTCTGAGCTGGATCAAACTCGAAAATCTAGTGGGTCAGGAATTAAGGGATTTTAAGACTTATAATGACCAACCCTTCAAGTAAAGGAGGAGGAGGAGGGATTTTAGCTGCTTGTTGTATTTCTGTGCCTCTCAGAACTACTGTCTTTGATTTTTTCAAGGGAACACTAGGCTCTACATTGATAGATAGCTGCATCAGGCCATGGTACAAGCAGTCATTCATGTCAGTGTTGGGCCTCTCTGCAAATCTGTCACTCAGGGGTTCCTAAATGGAAAGTACTTTCTAGTTTAGTGAGTCTTGGATCTACAAATTTTGGAAAGCTGGAAGAGTGTATGCTTGCTAAGTCCCAAATGTCTGCTGTTGGCTGCTCTGAGAACATGGGACTGACTGGGCTTGAGCCCAATGCAGCATGGCTGCTTCCATGAACAAGACTACGTTTCTTTACTGAAGGAGTGGTGAGGCATTGGAACAGGTTGCCCAGGGAAGTGGTGGAGTCACCGTCCCTGAAGGGGTTAAAAAAAACGTGTAGATGTCGTGCTGTGGGACATGATTTAATGGTCATGGTAGTGTTGGATGATGGTTGGACTTGATGGTCTTAGAGATCTTTTCCAACTTTAATGATTCTGTGATTTCTCCACATTAATCTGGTCTTCTGTAACTTTCACAGGTACAGTTAGGGTTTCATTTGTGCAGGATGTTGGAACTGCTGATACACTGTTTTGCCCCGAGAGACTGTTTTTCTGAACCCCTGTGTTTTCCCCCTCGTAGCCCACAGAATCTGAATCAGAGGACGGACATGTTTTACCTGCAGCCAGAGTGCTCTGTCTCCACGGAGAGCCCAGTCTGGTACACTGCCACTTCCCTGGACCGCAACACCCTGGAAAACATGCTCGTACGGGTTCTCCTAGTAAAAGACATTTATGATAAAGACAATTGCGAACTGGATGAAGACATAGATTAAAAAAATCTTCCAAAAATCATCAAGAAAACAAACAGCATTAGAAATAGTCATGCTGCTAGACCTTTATATGGAAAACATTTCAAGTTTACCCTTTGTTTTATGAGTTTTGTAGCAGTGTGTACCCTCACCGGGGTATTACCGTGTAAATAGTCTGTGAGTGAAAGTTTCCATTACTCTGCGTAGCGATTTTAGGATGCATAACAAACACCATTTCAGATTCTTTTTTTTTTTATTATTATTATTTATTTGATTAGGTATGTTTGTAACTTTTTACATTGCAAAATATGAATGAGAATGTGCCATGTGTAATTTTTTTTTCCCCTGTGTAGTAAGAGACATCCATATTGCACAACTCTGCTGTTGGAAGCTCCCTTGAAAGGAGGCTCTTCTAATGGGTTCCTAGGCTGGACGGTTGTGTGTGGGTAGCACTACTAAAGTTTAGAACTTGCTGTGTCTTTCAGAATTTTTAAATAAATTGTAAACTAATAGGTTTTTTACTTTTTAGTTACTGAAGCCTTATAAGGTTATGTAGAGAGATTCCATCTTATGTACCAAAAATAGACAAAAGAGAATGCTGTCAATATTGGTGTACTGTAATGTGAATCTATTCTGGTGAAAACTTTTTTTTTTTGTTGCCCTTATTAAAACCTTAGTGTCCTTTCCTTATTTGTGACTCTCTCTCAATTGCCCCTACAAATAAA
>NW_008615947.1:0-2236 GCF_000691845.1 Merops nubicus
CTGGTCGTTGCTGGTGGCCCAAGTGGTCGCCCCCTGGCCCGGATTCGCTCTTCGCTGTCGTCTTTAGTACCTTTTATTTGTTTGCTTTTTGTTTCAGTTTTTTTTTGATTCTTTCGGAGGCGTTGTGGGTTTTTTTTTGGAGGAGGAGGAAGCCAGGGTTGAGGGTTGGAGGAGTCACGGGGCTGGGGAGATGTGTGGGGGGAGAACCTGAGCAGGACAACGTGCTCCTTCCTCTCTCTCTCTCTCTCTCCGTGGGGTCTGTGGCTCCCTCGGGGAGGGAAGTTCTGGGAGGTTTGAGGAGTTGTTGGGTTCTGAATTTTACCAAATAAAGTAGTCCGAGAGGAAAGGTCTGACTGGTGGCTGCTGGGTGGGACCCCCTTCCTGAGGGGCCCCCCCTTCCTGAGGGACCCCCCTCCCCAAGCCAAGGCAGTTTTCCCTCCCATGCTGGTCCTGGTCCAAGTCCAGCAGGTCCAGGTTGATCTGCAGGTCCTGGGGGATGTGTCTCTTCTCCAGGGGTGTTTTTGTGGCTTTTCTTTGACTTTGAGAGATGTTTTTTGGCCTCTTGGCACAGGCCAGGGCAGGCAGGTTGGCAGTGGTGATGCCAAGTGTCCCTTTGCTCAGTTTGGGAGGACACTGTGACAGGAAAAGGGGCAACGGGCACCAACTGGAGCCCAGGAGGTGCCACCTGAGCAGGAGGAGAAACTTCTTTGGGGTGAGGGTGGCAGAGCCTGGCACCCTGTGAGTGCCTGTGCCAGGTAGTGGCTGTGGCTAGTGGAGATGGGAGCCAAGGGCCCTTCTCCAGCAGCCCTGGTCCTCCTCTGGTGAGTTCAGGTCAGTGTGTGTCGTGGGGACTCCACCACTGCCCTGGGCAACCCTCCAGGGCAAGAAATTGTTCCTCAGGGACAACTGAAACCTCCCCTGGGGTGACTTGAGGCCCTTTTCCCTCCCTCCAGGCTCCTGTCAGGAGCTGTGCAGAGCCAGAAGGTCTCCCCTGAGCCTCCTTTGCTCCAGGCTCAGCACCCCCAGCTCCCTCAGCTGCTCCTCCCCACACTTGGGCTCTAGACCCTTCCCCAGCTTTGTTGCCCTTCCCTGGACTCATCTTTGCCCTTCTGTGGCACTGGGGAACCCGGGCTCAGGGTTTCACCCCCTCGTTGCCTCCTTGTCCTGCTCTGGCTGGGGGTTACTGGTGTTCTCAGTCCCTGCAGCCCTGCACTGAGCCTGGTGCTGAGTGGTGGGGGGACATTCCTCCTGGGGACACTCCTCCTTGTGGCCTCAGCTCTGCTGGGACCAGCCAGAAGGAATCTCAGAGGGTCTCAGGCTGCTCCTCTGAAGCTCAATCAGCACTAACGAGGCTGGATTCTGCCCTCCCCTCTGGGTTGCTGCCAGAAGGCAGCTGGGGAGCCCCTGGACACCCTCCTCCTCCTCCTCCTCCTCCTCAAAACAAGGTGAGGACTTTGCTCAGGGTTGAAGGAGGGTTCTCAGAGCACCCACTATCTTATCATGGCCTGTCTGGCAGCAGGGACAAACGTGCCTTGGACCCGTGTGAGTTCTCATCTAAGAGCAAAACAACTCCAAATCCTCCTGACCCAGCTCTGTCCAGGAGCTGTAAAACTCCAAAAAACACCTCAAATTCTATACTTCAAAATGCTGAATCTCCAGGAAGGTCCAAACTCCTCCAACTAAGGGGGATGCTGAGACCAGAACACACAGAATAAAATCACAGACACCTTCCCCAGCCTGAAGAAACGTTTGATGTTTGCAGGTGGAGCTGCTTGGACCTTCACAGAGATTGAACTCCTTCAAAGGGACAGCAAAAGAGGCGGAAGAATGGAAATCACTTTTCAAAACTGCCCTTTTGGGGCTCTAGAACTCCTTCTAAATCCCAAAGGGAATTGATCCCAGAGGGAACCTCTCAAATAACTTCTGGGAAGCACCAGCCCAAGTAGACTTGGAAATATTGAAGCCCTGATGGGAGTTGAAGCTCCCGAGAGCATCCTGGAAGCCAAACTCGTGCCAAAACCACCCCGGGGCTGCCCCTAACGTCTCCAAACTGGTTCCTCTGAGGCTATATTTGGGCATTTCTGGGCCCAGAGAGGCTCCTTAGGTCTGGGGGAAGCAGCCTGACCTTTGGGAGCCAGCCTGGGCTGGTTTTATTCGCTGGGGTGTTTGGGTTCTGCCTTCCTCTGCCCCCAGCTGCCTCTTTCCTTTGGCTTCTCCCCCAAATGAGGGGTCCCCC
>NW_008615947.1:2246-2556 GCF_000691845.1 Merops nubicus
CCTTTGGCTGCTCCCCCAAATGAGGGGTCCCCCCGGGGAGCACAGGGGGCTGGGGAGAGCAGCACTGGTGCTGAACTGGGGATACTGGTGCTGGTGTGATGCTGGCAGCCTCCCCTTGATCTGTATCTATATTTATAGGGTTTTTTAGTGGTGGTTAGAACCCCCACAGCCAGGGCAGGGCTGGGGTTTCTCCTGTGCCACTGGCCACCTTCTGGGAGCCAGGGGGTCCCATCCCCTCGGGCCAGGGGCTTCCCCAGGGTCCTGCAGCCCCAGAGGGACCCCAGCACCCCGAGACCCCCATTTCAAGGGG
>NW_008615948.1:0-10905 GCF_000691845.1 Merops nubicus
CCCGCTGGGACCAGCTGTACCTGGAGAAAGCAGGCTACAGCCTTCTCGTCTCTGCTGGGGCAGGACTCGGGAGACACGGTATGCGTTTGTTTTCCATCAGGAGCTGGGGCAGACATGGCACTAAGTCCCTGTGAAACTACCCCGAGAGGACAGTGCAGCCCAAAATGAAGTGGTGTGGTTGTTACAGAGACTTGTCATGTCAACAAGACGGGGTTCCTTACCTTTGGATGCCAAACAGGATGGACTGTGCAGGAGAGAATCCCACCTAGGAGGGAAACAAAAATTTATCCCCTTAAACACAGCACAAGAAATAAGCCCCACAGTTCTTCCATGGTGACAGAACCATGGGGGTTCTGTAGGAGTTCTGCCCTAGAGTTCCCAGAACAACAAAAAGTTCTCAGCTTTGTCCCAGGTGTGTCTCTTACCACTTGCTTTCATACAGGGGGAAGTGGGGGCACGTTGAACTTGGCTCCCAGACACGAGGGATGGGTTTGCTCTTGTGACAAGCAGCTACTGACAGTTAGCAGGGTAGTTCCTGAGCCCCTGCCCCTTCACCACCCAGATGATCTCAGAGCAGTCACAGACAAGGAAAAAGACCACCACCTCTCAGCACCTTTTTGAGGAAACTGCTTTTAGGTTCATTTCACTGGTGGAGAAGCTGACGTGTGAAGAGGCTGGGATGGAGACACGAGTGCTGCACCCTCATCATGCAGCTGCTCAGTCCCACCGTGGGTGGATACAGGTGACATTCACCCCTGTGCACCAAGAGATTTGCCTAAGATCTTCCAGGTGTTATTTTCTGCCCTCCTGGGCTCTCATCTGACAGATACCCCTCTTTACATTACATCCACTAATGGGCCACTTGTGGGACAACTTATTGCTTCCTACCAGTAAAGGCAGAGGAAACTGCCTCTGTGGGGTGCAGCAGAGCTGGGGATGGAATCTGAGCCCCAAACCTCATTTTTCTCTTGACACTACTTGACCACGTTCCTCGTTTCTTGCCTCTTTATTCGGGAGAAATGCAAGCTCTGGGAGCTGTCCTTGCTTCTTGCTCTAATGAAGGAGGCAGATACACATACCCATCAAACCCTCTCATTTAGGCTTTCAGGCTTAGGCTCTTATTCTTAATGCTTCTGATTGCCCAAGATGACAGGGGAAAAATCACTTTCTATTATCACCTAATGAACCAAGGAAAATGCTTGGAAGAGGCTCTGGGAGATGCAGGCATTCTCTCTGAGAGCGTGTAAGAGGATTCTGGATGGAGGTCAGGTGAGAAGGCCATCCAGAGAGAACTGCTCCCTCTCACACTCCCAGAAAACCTTCATGCCTGGCCCAGCAAGAACTGTGCAGGGCTCTGCAAAGGCTTGAGAACTACTCCAGACTTCTCTGACTCCATCTTCTTTGTAACTTGGTTTCATGGGACCAATTCCTTTTTGCTTTTTGTAGGGGAGTGGGTGTTTTTTTCTCAAAGCCTCCTCCTGTACAGCCATAAGGGTTCTCCTATTCTCCTTCCACCTCCATTCCCAATGTCAGCTTCACCTCCAGGTGTAGAGTGGGCTTGTCCCCAAAGACAAGTCTCCATGATTCCTCCAGGAGGGGTCACAGGATAGCAGAACAAGAATGGGCCTCACCCTCCAAGAACAAATCCTTCTATTCACTTCTGTTGAACTTGATGATCTTAGAGGTCTCCTCCAACCTTAATGATTCTATGATTCTCTGGTACTTCCAGACTTCTCAGATCCCTGTGGTCCAGATGCACACTCAACTCTCCTCACAGCACCTTGCATTACCATCCAGTCTGCTCCTATTCAACAGCTCTAATAAAACCTTTCCTAACCCAGAGAACTTTTATTTGCCTTTTAAGGGAGAAGGTGACTTGCTGTGGGGTTTTCCCACTGTGTGTCAGCTCCGTTGCCTTTTACCTCTAAAGAAACCAGGCTCAAATCTGGACCTAGTCATAGGTGAAGTGAAGATGCTGACTCTTTGTTCTAGAAGAGCAGCGTCTACTTGGCTGTGCATCATTCCTGTAAGAAACAGGCACTTGATGCCAGGTGTGCTGGCCAAGTTGCATAGAGGTCCAGCACTGTAAGAGGAAGGCCACGTGATGGTGGCTTAATGTGAGGTGCATGGCTTGGCCTGGGCAGGTGTAAGGTCACACATAAGGTGTTCTGGCAGAATTCACTGAGCTCTGGAGGGATTCAGGAGGCAAAAGGTTCAGGCTGATCCCATCAGTCTCTGACAAGCACTAGAAGTTACTACCAAGTCCTCCCTACCCCTCCCTCATAACAAAGCCCAAGAGCTCTGTCTGCACGTCTGAGTTTGACAGCAGGAGTCTGAAGTTGTTCAGATCTAGTCTCTTAACAGTAGAGCTTTCAGGATTAGTGTAAACAGATTCACCACTGGAGAGCAGATCAGAGAGATCTAAGCAAATCCAGGCACATGTGGTTAGAGAGAGAACCAGGTACGCTTTGCAAATTCCACACTGAGGAATTGGAACATGTTTTCAAGTTCGGGGGAACAAATCACCATGTCCCTCTGTTGTGTGCTTCTACAGCACCTAGCAAAGTGAAAGCATGATTCTTCATTTGCTCAGAGGCACTACCACAGTAAACATAGTAAATAGTGATCGTTTTCCAGCATTTAGTTCTCCACCTCTAGAATACATCATGATGGATTGAAACAAAACCTAGACCTTTTATTTCTCTGAGGTCAAATATGTCAACAACTGCAAAGAGGTATCTGTGCTGTAAAGCACTTAAGAAGAAGAGATGGTGCTTCAGCAGAGGTCTGAAAGTTAAGAGGTAAGAATTTTCCCCCTTATTCTATCACCAGTTTAATGGATAAATTACCTATCCTGGATATGCCTCCATCATTCTACCCATAAAAGGATGAGAAGCTCCCAAAATGTAATTTGTTATTTACATGCGTGACACTAAACCTCTGAGTTTCTAACTGGGATCAAAGGTCCTTTGTGCTGAGTGTTTTAAAAACTCATTGCAGATGCAGGCCCTGCCTCTTTACAGGAAAGACAGGTTGAGGCTGGGAGGAAAGAGACACCCAGTTACATGTAAAATGACCAGCCTGAGCTCAGAAACTAATCCAGAGCTTCTGTCATTGCAGGATTCCAGCACAGATGCCATATGTGCCACCTCTGCAGCATTATACCTCTACCTAGGCTAAGCTGAACAAACAATTATGACCTTTGGCCAGCACAACTGCATCTACAGCAGTGGTCTTGCTGACCCTGTCATAGCAGGTCTGTAGCATGAGTTTCTCACAGTCCAAAACTATGCCAGCAAAGTCTCCCATACACCAGGAAAGCTGAGATAATGAAACAGGTCTTTCAACAATTGGTGTAGCACCCACTGAATCATGCTGTTTCCCCTAAGGAAGTTGGGGTGCTTAGCCTTTTAAGACTGCAAGTTAACAGCTCCTCTCCCCACTTCCTTATCTTTCCACAGGATTACCCTGATGCTACCACACCAGTGATGGACAGCAACAACTCTGTCACTACCAAATCATGGACAGGGAAGGAGACCAGAAAGCCATACCACCACCTGCTGAGGCAGCCAGACTGATGCCTTCCCCAGTCTCTCTCATGGTCTCAGAAGACATCAAGGCTAACAGCCAGGAGGATTCACTGCTTTTTGGGGTTTATTCCTTGCCAGGTGTAGCCCAGCTCTGTGCTGTGTGTCAACAGCCAGCCACGCTGCCAGAGTCATGCTCAGCAGGATCAGTATGGGAGGTAATAGTAGCCTCAGGCCAGACTGCTTCATTATGAGAGATATTTTGACAGCCCAGCAGCAAGAGTAACAGCAGGGAGGGCACAGGTGGGCATCCAGGGGAGGGGGGTGGGAAGAAGGACACTGTAAAAGGCTTTGCCTCTGAAAAAAATGCTTTCTCAGGAACTGCTGGGCTGTACTCTTTTTATTCCCACTGATCCAGAACACTGGCTTTTACACCAAGATATTAGAGTGAAAAAGGAGCATCATGGAACTCAAGAGGGTTTTCTGTCTTTCTTGGAAGTCGTGTCATGGTAGCATGAGCTTACAGACCAAACCAGAGCTGTACCTTGCAGATACCCCTACCTAACACAGGCCTTTTGTCTGCTTCCAAGGGAACAGCCTGGGACAGCCAATGGAGGTTTAACAAACTCTCTTCTCATCAAACCATTTTCACAAAATACCTTTTCCAATTCACCTTCCCTACAAGTGCTCTGTATACAACAAGGAGTTTAAATTAAAAGGGCACAATCCTATTTCCATTAAAACCAATGGCAATGCTTACTTAATTCACATTTCAGTGTTCTAGTCCCCCATAATAGAGCAAGAGATTGTCCTTCTCTGCAGAGGTTTTGGAAAACTACAAGTTCAGCTGCACTCAAGTGATGCCTCCATGATGTAAAATAAAAAAACAAACCACTTACAGAAGTTGCCAATGGAATAAGTATCAAAGCTGCTGTTAGAGCAGCTGTTCTCTCTGACCCTTTACTTCTAAGGCAAGAGCTGCCTTCTCTGCTGTTCCAGTCTTTGGACAGCTTCCCTGTGCATTAACTATACTTCTTTGGGCATATTGCAATTAAAAATGCATCTTTCTCCCTTGTTTACTCCTCTCTCCTCAAAGGTCATCGCTAATTCGTAACTGTTCTGAAAGACTTGATAGCAGAATTGTCACCCAGAAGAAAACCTCCACCAGATTCCTTCTTTTCCCTAAAGCCTTAGTTTGTGCTAGTCTGCTCTGCTCCACTGCTAAGAAAAACTCACTGTATCAAAGGATGGAGAAATGATGGTCACATTGTATTAATCTAAAGCTTGGCCGTGTCCCAGCACTTGTGCATCACTCTTTGCTACTCCACTTCACTAACTTCCTTTCTGCCTCTCCTCCTTACAATCATAGTAACAAAAAGATACAAAAAAAAAAATAAATAAAATGATTATCCAAGAATCTGGGTACGGTTGGAATCTATTGCTGGGTTAAAACAATCAAAAATTAGTGATCATTGAAAATTAGATGTGCCATCCCAACGTCAAACAGTGCCATAGAAGAATCAGCCATAGGTCTCTCCCTTAATTCACAAGTGTATATGGACACGTGTGCTCAAACAGCATGGTTTTTAGGTTAGGCAGATGAACCTTGTTAGCTAATCCTTCAGAAGTAATGTGTCAGAAGAGTCTAGTGTAATCAAGGTGTGACTGCCTTTCATACATGCTAGAAAGATCAAATTAAAGACGAGGTAGAACCTGCCTTCACCAATTTGGGAGGTGCTGAAGTACACATGACCTCAGCTGACTTACAGTTTTCGAAGACATTAATTAGAGCTAACATGTTCTAAAGTCTTTAAATCATTGGGCATCCCTGCAGACAGGTTTTGTACTGTTCTAATTCTCTTTTATAGAAGTTGATGTAGTGAAGTTAATGCCCTAAAAGTGATGGGGTTAGCTTACATCACCTCTCCACTCGTGTAACTGCACCCCACTAGAGAGCTGTGCAAATTCCACTAGGAATATTTCTGAACCATTATTTTACAGCAATGTGAAACTTTGTGCATAGATAGGTCCTAGACAGGGCTACGTCTGTCCTGCAGTTCCAGAAACAACTGCAGCAAGTGTCCATCTGCCATAGCTAAATGTCACTAAAGGAACACTGGTGCTCTGAGAAGCCATCACAGAGCAGGCCCATCAATGCTGACCTACGTTTCTGTAGGGAATCCTCACTGAAGTTTGTGCTGCTGAGCTCTCTCTGCAGTTGTTTCATGGGCTATCCAGGGCAACGCCAGCAGAGGAAGGGAGTCATAACTTCAGTGTTACCATGACCAGAGCTCTTCCATGGTCTCTTCTACACATACACTGTATTTGAGCAAAACGTACCCAAAGACACAGCTACAAGCAGTCACAGGCATGACAAAGGCTCAGTGAACTCGGGAGGCAAACGCCCATCAACAGCTCTGTACTCACTCCTCACTCACTGCCCGCCTGCACCTCCATCCTTAGGAGTAAATGCTGGGGGAGGACCACGGGAAGAATTGTCTTGTTTGGGTTTGGTTTTCTTTTAAATCTGACATTCCTAGAAAAAGAGACTCATTCAAGTAAACTTGTTGCCATGACTACAGTCCAACAGACTAATCAAAAACTTATACATAAGAGATAAGAAAAGAATAACAAAAACAAAACAAAGGGCATTTTAAAAAGAATGTAAACAGGCATTTACACACTTGAATCTTCTCATGGTGATAGAAGTTCCTTGGAAGAAGAGCAACTTTTCTGCTCCTTCCCTGCTGTTGTTTCATAGCAGAGTGCTTGTGGACAAGGGAAGCTGCCTGCTGCAACTAGTTAGCACCGAGTTTTATTTGTTTGTCAGACTTCCAAACTTGAACTTCCCTCCATGTGAAGTGAGGCATTCCAACTTCCATTTCTGCCTGTTTTGCTTCATGCTGTGATTGCAGCAATCCACCTAGTGACTCCAAACTCAGGTTCTTCACTCACAAAACAGATAAACACCTCTGGAAAGCAGAGTTGGGAAGCACAGCTCTTGAGGTGTTCACCCTCCTCAGTCATTTCTATCTCACACTGTAGATTTCTATAGCTCTGTTTTTTCTCAAGTTCAATAACTCAATTGCTGAGCAAAAACAAGTCACTGTGAGCCACAACACACCACCAGTGGCACATGTAGAAATGGCAGAGCAAGCAGTTTCCAAGTAATTTTGATGCCTGAAGTTGTTTGTCTAAACTCTTTGGCAAATACTTACAAATAACTGTTTTGTTCACAGCAGGAGAAAGGATTTTGTTTGTCATACATCTTCCTTGCCTTAGCCAAAACTATTCTGCATCCAGACATGGCACAGACTATTTTCACTCACTCTTCATGTGTGCAAATTGTCAGCATACACTGGAAAAACTACTCTGCACATGTCACGAAGTTTAATGTCTTGCACCAAGAGGATAAAAAGGCATTTTCAACATAGTGCTGCTCACAAAAGTTATTCCTTTCATCTGTGTTCTGCAGCATGGAGTCAGCTGTAGCTGTGGATAAAATGATGGGAACAGCCACAGCGCTGTAGCTGCTGACACCCACAGCAGCAGTCAGAGCCTGGCACCAGGGTCACCCGTTGTCAGACACAGGCACACAGAGGTGTGAGGGCATGTGCACTCAGGAAACAGATTCTGGGTAAACAAGACAACTAATTTTCCTTTGCTTTGTGCCCTGAGACAGACAGGAAGAGCTAAAACATCAAACCTGAGGTTCTGTGCCTATCAGTGGGTAGGAGCCACGCTGCTGAAATGCTGCTTTGGCTTTCTGGGAGCAGTTATCACAATTTCAGTCACTAGCATTTCAGCCATATGGGAACTTGCATCTCATCCTCAGCAGACTAACAGATGTGCCAACAGCTGAAGGGGCAAAAAGCTGGGTTCCAACACACATTTAATTTTCCACTGTTCAGGAAAGACTTTGGAGGAAGTTGGGGCCAATTACTGAGGATGAGTAGTGGAGGAAAAAGATCTTTTCAAGTTCCTGAGTTCCCTTTTAAGTCCATCAAGCATGCAGACATTCCTCACACATGCTTTGCACCCAGAAGTAATGCTGGCATTAGCCATAAACCACTACATATAGGTTAAGTCTGCAGTGACCCTAAAATAAAAAAGCCTAATCCATTGTAAATATCCAGAAGACACTCAAGTCTGTTACCACCCAACTGCTTGTTACTTTCCTTCAGTTTTTAAGGAGTCTCTCTCTGTTGTATGGTCTCTAATCACAATTACAGCAAACACTGATTAGGACGCTCATGGGAACATCACAGGAAAGAAATATAAAATTGTCTTGACAAAGTAACTGAGTGCATTTATAGGGATGGTATTGCTTTTAATTAGCCTTAAATCCCAAAGAATTATTACTTGCTTAAAAAAAATCTTTATGGATCCATAAATTATTGAGTGCAAGATTCTCCCCCTCTCTTCTACTAATACCTGAGAGAGTAAGCCCAGTGTAACTCACCAGGGAGTCTGCTGTATTTGACTGCAGGAATACTCCTTACTCCAATATATTGGGGATTTTCACTGTAACTACAAAGATTGCATCAGTTCTCACTGGGTGAACATGGAAATCACGTCCCAATCTGGATTAACCTTCAGACTACCACAAACATGTTGTGCTTCTCAGAAGTACACAAACACACACTGGCCATACACACCTATACCATTTTATACCACTCTAATCAGATCTGCAGTCTGCTTCTGGGATGAGTGTGTTTTTAATTCACGAGGAGATCCTCGAGAGGTTGTTACAGGGAGTAGCACAGCCCATCTATCTGTGTCACTGGGGCACCTAGGCACTGTTATCTCATTTCAGATTATAGCTGATTATGGAAAACACTTCCTGAGAAAAAAATGCTGGCCCTTTAGTAACACTCATGCCCTCTTCCATGACATTCCCCAGGAATTCTCTTACAGGAACAGAGTTTGTCTGCACTGAGACATTTACCATGAAAATTATAGAGCCATTTCTTAGTGCCTCACTCCACTTGGGAAGCTTTTCTGAGAGAAGTACTTTTCTGATCTTATTTGTTTACTCACCCGGGGAAAGGTGTTATTATTTGAATAATAATAGAGATCACACTGTTATACTACAGTACTTTAACTACACTGGTACTTTTGCAGTTTTTTTCCAAGCAGACAGACCTCATTTCTCAGTCCTTGCTGTTCTCCATTCTGCCAGTACTGTGCCACAGGAGAAATTCTTCTGGAAATAGTCAAGAAACCTGCAGTGCAATGGAAGTCTGTACTCGGAGCTTCTGTGAGACCAGGTGTTTCATGAGTGCATTTGTCTATTCATGGAGAAGACAGGAAAAATCCTCCCCAGCTGATTTCTGCTAATACCTTGATCTGTGGCCCACTAATGAGCAACTCCTTGCAAAAACTGCATCTTTAAATTTCAAGTCGTTTCTCTTCCGTTGGATGTACTGCTCATGAAAAGATCTAGCTGCCAGAATCAGGCTTTCAACATGCATATTTACAATGACAAATTCAGAATTCCCTTTCCATTGATGTTCTTGGAGCTGTCTACAGACTTGCTGCTGCAGCAGCTACCACAAAATGCCACTAAATCAGTAAATCCATTTATTGGAATAGTCATACAGAAAAGCAGCAATGAGACACAAACTTAATCCAATTCAAACCTCTTCCAAGCAGGAAGAAATGAACATTCAGCTCTGTTCTCCATGAAACTTGAGTAATAAAGGGTAGAACCTTAAGGATGTACATGGTAAAGAAAAGGTCATTCAGAAGATAACACAAAGAAGCCCTAGAAATCACAGGGACAAGAAGGGGGTGTCCCAAGTGCTTCTTCAGCAAAGCACTGAAAGTACCTCTAGGACTGTCCAAGGCCCTCGATTCAAGTTACATCTTTCCATCAGCTCCCTGAAACACTCCACAGCAACATCTGGAACCCCCATCCAATTATAAGATGAAATGCAGGAGGATCAAAGAGAGAGTTTCCCAGCTCTCATGAGAACAAGCTGGAGCGTGGGATAATTAGCAGCTTCTGACTGCTGCTAACCACCTCTCTCTCGTTAGCATTTTTCCTCGGCCTTCCCACCTGCATGTGCAGTCCCCTTGGCCTCCAGGGTACCAAGTTCCCCTCCATGTGTGTCTCTTTTAACCTGCCTGTAACAAGAGCTGCCCTGATGCATCCTAGAAGTTTATAGTGGTCTCTTTTCTCTCCTCTCTCCATTAACCACAGGAAAACCTTTTTGGGATATATTTTCACTGGTTGGGAGAGGAGAAAGGGAAAAAAATAAAGGGTTCAGGAGCTCTGAGGATGCTGGTGCATCTGCAGACAAGGAGGAAACACCAGGAGAAAAATACAGCTTAACAATAACAAAATAGTATTTACTTGGTTTTGTGTATTCCCCTGTGTCTGAGGAGTTCCGATCAGGATGAGAGAGATGTAATTCACTGTGAGAGAGATACATTTGCTCTCAAGTTCCTGCTTTTTTTCTTCTCTGAACTAGCTAATACTCTGCAAGCAGCAGAGAAGTTTAAAATCTGAAAGGCACCTTAACAACACCAAGGAGTCAAGCTGGCAGGAGCAGGGCTGAATGGTGCCTAGCTTGCCCTTGCAAAAGGAACATGGGTTGCATGTCTGCCACGTGTGGGGACCCTCGGGCTGCTTCCAAGTGCCTGCTCCTTCCAGGAGGAACAGCAGTCAGCAATTCTCCTCTATCCAGCAGACAGGCCGGTATAGAAGGGAAAGCTTAGACTGGAATCCCCCTCACAAACAGAAGAGAGACCATTTTCCCCATATGCCAAGGCAAGGGTGTTTCCTTCCAACAAGTCAACGACAGACTGAGGCCTTTTCCCAGTGTTGTGGTGCTCCTGTCCCATCACGGAGAGCAAGTTCATGTCACACTCCCAGGGACAAAACCCATGGGAGGACCCTAGTCACACTGTCTACCGAACAGGCTGGGCACATGAGAAATCTGCATGCAAAGAAACAAGCTGAACTAAGGGTGAAATGTTAATGAAGCTCTGGAAAGCACTAGGAGATCTTTAGATTAAAGGTATCCCAGCTCGGCAGGTAACAGCAGATAAGGTCAGCTGAAGGACTGCATTTAATTCTGCATCAGAAGGAGTATATTGTGACCCCATCCCCTGTCCAGGCCGTCCACCTCTTGTGCTTGCACAGCCAAGCACAGACCCCGGAGCTCTCCAGAGGCAGTCCCGGGCAAGCCCACGGCCTGGCTCCTGCCATCCGACCTGCAGCTCTGACTGGGCCCCGAGGTGAGCGACAACCCCGGGGTTCTGCAGCCCACCCACAGCCCCGGGGCTCTGCACCCCACCTTCCAGAGCAGCTCTGCCTCGTCCCGGGGTTCTGCACCCAACCTTCCACAGCAGCTCTGCCTCGCACCGGGCT
>NW_008615948.1:10943-11309 GCF_000691845.1 Merops nubicus
GGCGCAGCGGGCACCAAGGAGCCTACACACCCAAATTTTCCCCTCCTTGATCAGGGGCTTCGGAGCCTATGAGTAAGGAGGGGATGAGCTTGTTTAGGGTCTGGGGAGTTTCAGCTGACTGATGGGCTGGGATGCTCCGTGGCAGCAGTGTCTCCAGCTCCACCAAATCAAATCCCCATCAGAAATGCATTAGATTCCTAAATTTTCCCCTCCTTGATCAGGGGCTTCGGAGCCTATGAGTAAGGAGGGGATGAGCTTGTTTAGGGTCTGGGGAGTTTCAGCTGACTGATGGGCTGGGATGCTCCGTGGCAGCAGTGTCTCCAGCTCCACCAAATCAAATCCCCATCAGAAATGCATTAGATTCCT
>NW_008615949.1:0-274 GCF_000691845.1 Merops nubicus
TGCCGCCCCTGGTTTGCTCCATAGCTGGGCTGAAAAGTTTTGGATTTCCTAAGCTGAGAACTTCCCCGGGTGGATTTTAAGATGCTGGATTCGTGGCTCAATTGAAGGTTTAGATTCTGCAGAGAGGGAGGGCTTCAAGTGAGGGGATTTGGTTAAAGCCACCCCTGGATCCCCATCTGTGATCCCAGGTCTTGTGTAGGGCCCGGGGGGTGATTCTCTCCAGGTTTACAGTTACAGAATCATGAAGGTTGGAAAAGATCATCAGGTCCCACCA
>NW_008615950.1:0-224 GCF_000691845.1 Merops nubicus
CCCTCCCCAGTCCCCTGTCCCCTCCGTGGCCCGGGGAGCAGGGGGGTGACTGCCCTGTGGGGACAGGACGGTGGTGGCAGGGCCATGGCAGCGCTGCCCCGCTCCCCTTTGCTGCCCAGCTCCAGCCCTGGGGCTGAGCCAGGCTGGAAGCAATCGTGGTGGTGCCAAAGTTTGCTGAGCTGGGGGGGATGCCTGCTCCGGGGTAGGGGGGTCCCGGGGGTCCC
>NW_008615951.1:0-8589 GCF_000691845.1 Merops nubicus
ACCTTTAAAGGTCCCTTCCAGCTCAAAACATTTTCTCTGATTCTATGAAATTCTTCCCAGACAAAAGCAGCCCCACAGAAGCTCCTGCAGGAAGGACAGCACCAGGACACACGTCATCTCCACATCTCCCTCTTGACACAACTAAAGGATTTTTTTTTTTTTTCAAGCTTTGCAGAACTACCACTAAAGAAAATGCCTCCAAAGCCTACTTGAAATCAGCAAAATGCATTATATACATGGTGGTAGGTAGAAGCTATCCTATTATCCAAGGAGATTATAATTATCTCACTTGCCTAGTAAAAGGATACTGTGACAATATTTAAGTTAGAAAGCTTTGGTTATTTGCTAAAAATTACGTGGTAGCGATCAAGTGAAAATTTAGGCTGTAGTACAGGCACAGCAATACTGCTAGTGATCTCTGGAACCAATAGTGATGATTTTTTAACATGTTTAAATTTGCTTTTTTGATATATGCATACATGTATGTCTGAACATACTGATGGGCAACGCAGGCTCAGTCTCATCCCCTCTGAAAACTGAGACCTTTGGAGCATCCTCCTTCATCAGCACAGCACCCACCACACCCTGCCAGATGGATGCAGAGGGTAAAGTCTCCCAGAAGCTGATGGCAACCTTGGCAATCAGAGAAGAAGCCACTGAGCCCTACGGGAAGGGAGAAGGGGGGTGAGAGGATGGGGGACAACACGGTCTTCCCTTCTCTACAAGCCCATCTTGGAGTCAATAGCTCTTCCACCCTGAGATTACTGGGGAAAATGGCCTGGACTCTTTCTTACAAGGCTTCTGGAGCTCTTCTAGGCTTTAACCTCTTTTTTTAACCCACAGCCCACCCCGTTGTGCAGGGTACGAGGCTTCTTTTTCTTCTAAACAATAAAAACAGAAGAAATAGGCTCATACATTTTCCCTTGGCATTGCCCTCAGAAAATGGCAATCTGATTACTTATTCCTTCCAATCCCAAATTGCCCCTGCCAGGCCAGACAGAGTGAATAAATCCTCACTTCTAGAGATATCTTCTCTATTAGGAGTGCATGATGGGTCCAGCACCCCATTGACCCAAGGACACCAGCTGCAACCCCTCTGGCCCGTGTCACTGCCTCCCAGCCAGCAGGCAATCCCAGGAGGGATTAGCAGGAGAGCCCAGCAGGATGATGTATTTCTCCAGCTGAGAGCAGCCCTTGGGAGCACAGACACCAAACCTCAATTTCCTTCCCTGCCGTGACATTTAACCTTGCCGAAAGGAGAGAGAGGATGGGGGGATGCAGGGGAGGATGGATGCTTCTACTCAATGACATCCCCCCCATGCCCTACCTTCCTGAGAAGTCCACGAAGAGGCTTGCTTTATTTGTGGGAAGCAGGAAAAAAGAGCAATATTGCAGCCTGCTGTAGCCTTCCAGCAGCTGGAGTACAGGAGAGAGCTGCCACACGAGCAGCTCTTCCCAAAACTGGCTCTTCCCAAAGACTGGAAGGGAGGAGAGATCACAGCAACCATGCAGGAGAGATCACAGCAGCCACACAGCACGACCACCCTGCCTGACCTGCTGACCTGCTCATTTAATTTGGGGATTTGTGCTCCATTTTCAGCCTGAATTGGTCTAATTGCAGCTTCCAGCTGCTGGATACAGCTGTGTCCCAGCTTACAAGGTGGGAGGCTTTGCTCTCAGGAGCTGTTTTCCCAAATACAGAGAGCTGGTCAACCCATTTTATATTCCCCCCAGCTTTCACATCAATGAAAGGCCACAGCCATGTGCCTCGAGAATGGGCTTATTTACCATCCCAGAAAGAAAATCATCATTCCCAGTGCAGATCCAGGCTGTGCACAGCCTCCCTCCTCCCTGCCCACCCAGGGACTGACCTGGACCAGTCTGTAGGCAGCCAGCTCACCCACAGCTCTCCCATCTTCCAGGGGTCAGCATCTCCAGGTAAAAAATGTCCTTCCAAGTCAAACGAGGTGACAGAAAATCTCCATCAGAGGCACAGGGGGAGGTTTCTCAGAAGTTGTAGCTACTCAGCAGCCTGGCTGCCAAGCTAATTTCAGCCCATCAGATCTGGAAAGGCTTCTTAGCTCAGGTACAGAGTGGTACCAACCACTAACACAGTGCCCACAATAGCCACCAAGCTGGGGATGCTTTTCCTCAAAGCTGTGCAAACAGTAAAACAGCTGCAGTCTTACTTTTTATTATTCTTGGTTTATTTTTAAAAAGTAGGAGACCATGGCTGCAGGACCATACTGCTAAATACTGAACTGCAGGAGAGCAGGAACTTCACTTGGAGTTTAATTAAGGGTCAGCCGATATAGAAGCCAGCAAAATATAATCCAAACAGGTCGAGACAGCACAACTTCCTTAAGGGATGGTGGAAAAGAGGCATGCTAAGCAACCTGGCAGTATTATCTGCAAAAGAAAGCCTTTAAAATAGATGAAGGTGATTTAGAGGGTCTAATTTCAGCGGATTTTCAGAGAGCTTATGATAAAAGTCCTTCATAAAAGATTAAGGAAAATAAATGGCTACCCAGTAAGGGGCACAGCCAGGCAGGGATTACAGCTGGCTAGGCAAAAGGAAACAAAGACAGTGCTTCCCAAATTGAAAAGAGGTTCACGGGGGCCAACTGCTCTATGGAAATGGTGCAAGAAACTGAGAGCAAGTCCCAGTTTGTGGAGGAGCTTCAGGAGCTTCCGTGTGGTGCAGCTATGGGGGCCCAGCATCCCCAGAAGGATTCATTAGCCACCACAGGAGGTGGGCAGTGGAATTCTGTTTAGGCAAGAAGATGTTCTGCACGCTGAACCACTTGCCAGAGGAAGATGGATGTACAAAGTTACCACACAGAGCCTCTATTTTAATTGATTTGCCTTTGATATTGCTGACAGAGGAGACTCCAAAGGCAGATGATGAAGTCACATCCCTATGGATGTGTCGAGAGCCCTGGCTGCCACCAGAACAGGAGAGAAGAGTGAGATGTCCCTCAGCTGGCAGAGATGACAAAGGAGATTGTGAAGGTTCTGCTTCTGATAACAGATAAACCAGCAGGGTGGTACCCTGGGAGCAGGGCTGCTGCTCACCACCTCTGACCCAGCAGCAGCAGACATCATCATGATGGTGATGGTGAGGCTGTCCACATGCATGTGGGAAAGGAAAAGCTACTTGGGGAACACCAGAAATTTAGAATCATAAAGTCATAGAATTGTTTAGGTTGGAAAAGGCCTTTAACATCATCAGGTTCAACTGTTCCCCCAGCACTGCCAGGTCCCCACTGACCCATGTCCCTCAGCACCACATCTCCATGGCTTGGAAACCCCTCCAGGGGTGGGGACTCCACCACTGCCCTGGGCAGCCTGGCACAGCCCTGGACAACCCTTTTGGGAAAGACATTGTTTCTAATACCCAACCTAAACCTTCCCTGAGGCAACCTGAGGCCATTTCCTCTTGTTCTGTCACTTGTTCCTTGGGAGAAGAGGCCAACTGGAGGGTACACATTCAGTGTTCCCCCCTTGCTCTCCCCTCTTCTTCAGGGAAGTCATGCTTTCTGAAGGGAAAACTGGCAGAAAAGTTTTGGCTGCTTCTTTCTGGCTGGGTAGCATCGAGTGCCCCCAGGGCTGCAAACACAACATCTCATAATCCATTGAATCCTCCTTTCAGGTAGTTACAGAGAGCAATAAAGCGTCCCCTGAGCATCCTTTTCTCCAGACTACACCACGCCACTTCCCTCTGTCACTCCTCATACACCTTCTGCTTCCTCATGGCAATCTGCAGCCCCTCTCTAAGGAAAGGCATGAAGGCACAGAAAGGCTCAGACTTCTTCTTCCTTTGGGAATTTGGCAAAACGAGAGCTTACAGCCTGCTCAGTGCCAAGACCTTGCCTGTCCAAACCCCTCATCTCCTTGTCTCAGCTGGAGATCTGCCACGCCAACCCTTCTCATCACCCCAAGCCCTGCCACCAGCCAAGCCTCATCTCCCCATGCCAGGAAAGCCCAGGAGAGCTCTGAAATTCAGCAGTTCCCAGCTTTTCAACGCTTGCCCCTCTACGTGCTGCCTCAGCAGAGAAATGGGGCTCATGCTGACTCTGAGGCTGCTGTCCCCAGACATCAGTTGGGCTGCCCACGGGGACACTGCACGTGCTTACGTCCCTTCTCCAACCCAAAAAAGGGGACTCCAGCCACACACACACATGTATTTGCCTGCCAGCACCACGCTGCAAATCCTCTGGAGAACATCTGTGGGCAGGGTCGTGTGTGCAGCCTGTTTAGGAGGCAGCTCTGGAAGACTTTCAACAAATATTTGACATACATTTTGGGGTGGGGTTTGGAGGGGGCTGCCAGCTCACGCACACAAATTCAGCTGAGGAGAAGTTGGTTCAGTGCTTTTCATTAACAGCCCTCCAAGGGCTGGGAGGGGGAATAAAAATTCCCATGGTTAAGGTAAAAAGCAAAAAGAAATAACCAAGTTCTCTTCCTGTGAAGCTAACAGAGAGTACATCAATCAGACTCTGCTCCCCACGACAGGGAGGACGCATCACTGAGCAACGCTCAGCGCTCCCCGTGGCTGATTCTCCAGCTCACCCGTGCTAGGAAAACCTCACCAAGAGTCCCCAGGGCCACGGCAGGCAATGCAGCCTCCCCCACCCACCTCACGGGCTTCCAGGCTCTGCAAAATGCCCTGAGTGATGCACTCAGCTAACGACACCAGGAGAGAAGAATCAGTCCCTGGGCAATTTGAGACCTTGGTGTTTTTTTCCGAGGCCCCGGGAGGGTGCCACATTAGCAGCCCCTACGCCCCTAACAAGAAGCTGTTCAGCTAAAGCTTCTGGAGGAATCCAAAGACAGAAAGTATCCAGCTTCTCAGGGCTTTTTCAGTAGGGAGCACTAATGACATCAATCAGAAAGCCAGTTGAGCTTCATACACCCGCTATCTTGTGGCACTTTTCATCAGCATCTCTAGCAGCATCTAACAGTAGGAGCACGCTTCTGACAAATCCCAAGCAATGTACTTCATTGCCACGTACAGAAAAACATCAAGCTGAGATGCCTCCAGCCTCAGCACAACCCTTGGGCTGAGCAGTGACCCTGCACAGGCTGACAGCCACCTGCACAACCCTCCTCAGGGAGCCCCGAGCTCTGCAGAGTCAACTGACTCAAACACCATGATGCCAGAAGCAATGGTGAAGACCAGGCTATTTGGCTTTGGACTGGAGGCAGAGCAGGTCAAACCAGCAGTGCCACGTCACCACCTATAAAATAAGTGCCTCTTTAAAAGTATTTGCAAATAAGTTCAACTACTAGTTCAGCGCTCTCAGGTTGGACAAACTGGTGCAGAGATGAGGAAATTTTACCCCACGCCCCTTCCTCGCTGCAAGTGCGTCCCCAAGGCTCTGGCAGAGATGCTCCTAAAAAAAGGCTTGAGGTTATATGGGACAAAACTGTTATTATTTAGTCTGAGCATGAATTTGAGTCTGCCTTACAACCCTGAAACATCCCTGGGAAACAGTATAGAGTGGAGCCCTGTGGTGGGGACTGGGAGGAGACAGTCACTTATTGGATTTAACTGGAAGAGGGAGAAAAAGCCAGTGCTCCACTGGGCTCCACACCAGCAGGAGCATCCCAGCAGGGAGGGGTCACACTGGGACAGTGGCTCCCAGCACACCCCCAGCCCACCCTTCACCCTAACAGAGACACAAGTGACGCTGGGAGGAGAAGGTGCTTGAGGTCTGCCCGGATCCCCCTCTCAGCCAGAGCCAGCAAACGATGGAGGAGTCCAATTTACTCTTCCGTGCATGTCCAGCACCTCCTGTCTCTGCAAAGAGGGCCAGGGAAAGCCCCTTCAAACGGGATCTCTCCCCACCGGGGGTTTTTCCTTCGGTACAAATCTATTTGAAAAGAAGATAAAGCATCTGCAGTTTGACTGAGGTTTTATTCAGAGAAGGCTCTGGCTCAGAAATAATTGCCGTTTGCTATAATTGGTGAGATGCAGGAAGGGACTAGATACAAGTGGAGTCTGGTGCAATTTTGGGAGATTTGTTACGCTTAGCTCACTTCTATCAATTTCAGTGGCTCAGACGCTTATGACCTGTTGCTCAGCTTATTGTGAAAATGGCTTTTATTTACTGCACTTCCATTAAAAGATGAAATCCATGCATAGGGCTCACAGGGCAGAAAATCACAGTTTACGTCTCAGCTTATCTCCCTTCAGCGGCCTCAGCTCATTTTCGCCCTGGCTCGTTCCCAGCTGCTCTAAAAAAGTCTCTCTGAGCACTGTTTTGAGTAGCCAAGGCCCCTTTCAGCCCAAAGGGCCAGAGGCACACTCAGGTTTTAAAGGAGTGCTCAGGGCTGCAGCCAACCCATCAGCCCAGGCAGGGAGGGTGGAGGGATGGGGAGGATGAGGAGCTGCCAGGCTCTCAGCTCCCACTGGCTGCAACCTAAGGAGGTGGACAAGCCAAGTGCATGCCCCACACTGTGCTCCTGGAGGGCAGGTTCCTGCTCTCCTGGATCTCCAGAGCTTCTCCTGACACAGCTCCAAGGCCCCCCTCACTGCAGCACAGGCATGACCAGTACGGGAGCAGGCTCAGCATCTCCTCCTGCACCAGTTCCCCTCCAGCACTGCCCACAGACTCCAGACACTTCTCCCCAGAGCTGCAGCAGGTAGCCTGCCCAGCCTGCACGTCAGCAAGACCAGAGCAAGCAGCGATGGGAGGCAGGTGCCTCCTCTTGCCTTGCATGGCAGACACCACCAGCCAGGAGAAACGGGGTCAGGAAGAGAGGACAAGGTGTGCAGGCAGCCCGAGCTCCCCTGTCCTCATGAGAGGCCGTTTGAACAGCAGACACACCATCTCCAAGGGTAGCTGGAGATGGTCCCCAGCACCAGCGTGGAGTTGCTAAGGTTACCTCCTCAGCTGCCTAATTAGAGAAGCTGCCACTCTCTTTCTGAGATCCAGAGACACGTGTGCTCATGGGAGAGAGGAGAGGAACTTTCCACCACGGAGCTCAGTTTTAGCACACTAAAGCTAAAAAGGAGAGAAAATCCCAGCTCCTGATGGGACAGCATGTTCTGACCATCAGACTCAGCAGCATCCTGCTTCTCCTGCTGCCCAGCTGCTTCTGGAGCCCCGGGAGAGCTGAGGGCTGGAGGAGTGCTGGGGGCAGCAGCTACCCCAGCTCAGGGAAGCAGCAGATCCTGGTATGTCAAGTCCGCTTAACACTCCTCCACCCACCCATTTCTTCCACTTTTGGCTTTGTGCTTCCACTGGTCTCCTTCCCTCAGCCCTTTCTGCACTGGGATCCTGCAGGTAGGGTAGCAGGAAAGGAGCCAGGAGGGTCTGTCCCTCCCTCCCACCCCCGCACTGGAATTCTACACCATCCCTGTAATGCCAACAGGGAGCTTTTCCAGGCTCCTGCATGCAGCAGGTAAGGAAGAGGTGCAGGGAGGTGCTCACTTGGTCGAGTCCATTCCATGAGTAAATAGCAAAGCCAAGAAGAGACTCCCAGAAGGACTCAAAAGCCCTGTCCTCTCCACCAGGGATCCACATGCTCATATGGCTTCCTTCAGCTGCTGTACAGTAGAGATCATGGAGAGAAGCTCTCCCTCCAAATCTCAACACAGCTAAGAGACTGCTTTCACCTCATGAAACCAGACCCCAAATCCCATCTACAAGGCCAGGAACCGAGCTGGGAGCACAGAACAAGACACAACAAGAAGACACTACCTCTGAAAGGCTCCCGAGAGCCTTTCCTTTGGGGAGCACCCAACCACAGCATTCAAGCCCAACATACAGCTGCCTCTTTGGGCAGCCAGCTCTGAGCACCTCCCTGCCCATCTACATAAGTGGAGGACTCTCCTCCACGATGTAGAGAAAGCAGGGACATCCCCACCCATGGTTAACACAGCTTCAGGAGAGCTGGGCAGAGGGACTCCAGGACTGTCCCATCCTGTGACTGGCACCACTGGTAGAAACCTTCCAGTCTCTGTGGCCAGGACTTTGAGGAACAGGAGCTGTGTTATTCCTGGATGGCAGCACTGCTGGGCTGTGACTTTGCTGGTTCAGAAAAGTTTAAGAGCAGCAAGATGAAAAAGCAGATGCAGCCAAAAATGCAGAGAGATCCCTGGAACCGAAGCACTTGCCAAGTTTCTCCCCAACGCTTCAAGACACCCACTCATCCTCCCCAAGGGCTTGTCAGACTCACATGGCAAAAAATACATGCTCCACACCCACCCGAGCCCAAAAGAAAAGACCCTGAAATAAATCTGGAATCCAGGGCTGGCAGGAAGACAAAGTTGGGGGTGGAAGAGGAATTTTTGGTGTCTATTTTCTAACGAGGGAACTGCCTGACAGCTCTTCTGCAGCAGACCAGGGCTCGTGGCCCTGTAGCTCCCACAGCCCCCTCAGACACAGTAATAGATTGCTTTTAATTACAGGGCAGGTGCTCAGAGGCCTCTGGGTATGTGAGAGAGCACAACGGAAACCAGAGCTTAATGGGAATTAAAAAAAAAGCCATCACCACAAGCCGGTGCCTTGAGGTGGCCACAGGAAAGAAAATGCCGAGAAAAAGTGGCTGGGGGGGGGCCAGAGGCGCCGGTTGGTATGA
>NW_008615951.1:8667-13850 GCF_000691845.1 Merops nubicus
GTTTCCTTAGCACACCCTCGGCAGGCCCCCCAGCCCCCCTTGTGTTCCAGAACTTCATGGGGTACAAGAGGCTCCTCTGTGCAGGAGGCGACCTGGGACTGCAGCTGAAACTGGGGAGATGCAATGTTGGGGTGGGGGAGCCAGTCTCTGGAAGAGAGTGTGACAGGGCTGCTCCAAGTCCCCAGACCCACCAGGCCATTGCCCCTCCAGCTAAGGGGACCTCCTGGCCAGCCTCCACCCCTCAGCCCAGCTTCCCCAGTGCATCACCAACCACAGAGCCCTGGGGCATGGCTGAGGAGCAGGAGCAGCCCAGAGTCACTGCAGAGAAGGCCAGCTCCAGCCTCCTCCTCCTCCTCCTCTCCTCACTGAGGTGCTGTCGGGCTAAATCCATTATGCAGACACTTGTTAAACAGCTGTGAAAAACTTGTTTTCACAGACCTATCACCAGCTGCAGTGTGAGCTCCTGAGGTCAGAAGTGGCAAGAGCATCACTGAAGCACCAGGATGGGACCGGCACACATCCATGCTCCATCAGCATCTCCTCACCTCACACCCTCCTGCTGCTGCTCCACAGACCCACCAGCTGCCTGGAGGAACGCAAGCACCCAACAGGGCAGGGGCACCCACCTCACCCTGCCCAGCACACACCAGTAACACCAACAGGAACCACTTGTTTCACCACACTGGAAGCAGTCACCTATGCGACAGCCAAAGCCAGCAGCACCTCCAGGTGCCTTCGCTGAACTTCAGGGGATCATAGAACCATAGAATGTTTGTGTTGGAAGGGACCTACAAAGGTCATCTAGCCCAACCCCCCTGCTATAAGCAGGGACATCTCCAACTAGGTCAGGCTGCTCAGAGCCTCATCCAGCCTTGAATATCTCCAGGGGTGGGGCCTCCACCTTCTCTGGGCAACCTGTTCCAGTGACCTATCACCCTCATATTGTAGAACTTCCTTTTGTCACCAGGGATGGTCACACTCCTGACCAGGGAAAGTTTTTTTGAGAGCTGTCTTTCATGCCAACTTCATTTTTTTCTTTTAATATTTTTTTTTTTTTCTAAAATGTGTCAGTTTAAGATTGTAAAAATACTTTCATCTTCAAAACAGTGTCACAACTCCCCTTCAGCATTTTCATAACAATGCTGCGATTTGGGCTTCAAAACATCTTCCCAAACTTATTGTTCACACGTTCGCCGAACTTTAAAGCTCAGAACCGAGGGGCTGTGATGAAACTGGAACAAGCTGCTCTTTGAATAAAGACAAGTTTTCCTTTCATCTAGTGCTAATTAACAGAAGCATCCCTCCCTCTGCCTGGCCCCTGGTCAGCACTCCGAACGTCCATGAGACCTCAAATAGAACCCTCCCCCTCCACATACCACAGCCCATCTGTGCATGGCACAACCCAGCACCCTCATCCAGAGAGGGGCTTCCTAGCAAGGGCAACGTCATGGAGATGCAGAAGCCCCTCGGGAGCTGCTCTGGGATCCTTTCACAGGGGCTTATTGCAGCTGTGTGCATCCCACAGGAACACAGGAGCAAAGCTCCACGGGCCCATGCCCTGTTCCTCAGCTTCTCCTGGCCACCACGGCAGATGCTGCTGAACAGGCTGGATCTTTGCACCCACCGTGGGATCCTTCTCCTGGCTCAACCTTTACCTCTAAATCAGTTCACGCCAGGAATAAAAATCTCCCCAGGCAGCTCCCGAACTGCTGCAAATATTTGCTGGGAGAACAAGAGCATGGAGAAGAGGGGGGAAATGCTTCACGGCAATTCCAGCCAAATTAAAGCTGCAGCTTGTTCCCCAGCCAGGTCCAGAGCACCTCTCCTCTCACCCAGGTCTCACCTGCCCTCCAGCTGCCACAGCCGAGGCCAGAAGCACCGTTCCAAATAGCAGCTCTCCTTGAATCTAAATTCTTCCCCACCCAACAACGGCAGAAGGAGAAGAATATTAACACCTGCTCGTTTGCCCTCAGGTGCCTTCAGAGAAGTTTTGTAGAGAGAAGATCAGAATAAGCAGCAATTAAAATCCACAGCCCCACATCCACAGGAAAACCCTTGTCTTCTGAGGCACAGCAAACCCATCACCTTCCTTCCCAGCCCAGATCCCCTCTGCTGGCAGGGACAGGGACCTGCTGTCCCACACCAGCTCCCTGGGGAGACAGGCTGCAGGACACGGGGTGATCTGGGACAACTTTCCCAGGGAGGTGACCACACAGCTGCTTCAGCTATGGGCAACGTAGCCATGGACAAATTCACACCACTCCTCCTGCAGAGAGGCTTTGGAGACCAATGTCAACTAAATTACTGGGTTTACATGACTTGGGGCACACCCCAAACCAGCGAGAGGCCTGTGGAGCAGCAGGGCACATGGTTTTAGGGAGGTAATACAGCTGGGAGATGCCACGGGAGGAACACCAAAGGGTGGCTCTGCAAAGGGAAGGCTCTCCTGGGGCTGAGCATCCCTCCAGCATGCCCAGGAAGAGCCTGTGCCTCCCCCTGCGCCCGGAATGCTGCCAGCAGGATTCAGTTCCTCCTGGTTTGCTTTTAAGTGGCTCATGGCAACACACTGTAAAACCCTTCATTGACAGGGAAGGAAAATGTTTTACAACAGTCTTTAAAGCGAGCCTGGGCAGCAGAGAAAACCTCCCCCAGGACACACAATTTTGGGCGGCACATGCTCTGCCAGGGAGCAGGAGCCGAGGCCAGGAGCATCCCCACAACTCCAGCTCCCATCCTGCCCAAATCCCGGCTCCTACCCAAATCTCTGCTCCCCCCACTGCTGGGCCATGGCACGGGATAGAACAAACCAGCTTGTGAGTGAGAGGCAGAGGCAGCTGCTCCAGCTGCAGAGTCTCCCTGAGTCCAACCAGGAGCAACATCTGGCGTGCAAAGTATTCCAGCAAGACCCCCGAACTGGCTCTGAGCAGCCCCACAGGCAGCGTCCCCGACCTCCCTCCCAGCCCCCCCGGCACTGGAGAATGGATTTCCTGCAGGAACACAGCGAGGAGAAGGGAGCTGCTCCTCTGGGGAGAGCAAAGACCAGAAGAGGAGGAACCGGCGAGAGCCAGGATGCGACACGACGTACAGCAGCACCGTGGAGCTTGGGTCTTCCAGCAGCTCCAGTCTCCTGAATTGTGTTAGAAGGCAAAGCTGCTGCTGTGTAATTAAATACACTCCTAGCCCCTCTAATCATGCTCAGAAACATTAGAGAGAAACACATGGCTGTTGATGCAGGACAAGGCAACTGCAGCTACTACAGCAAGAACAACCACAAACCACTGCTGCCTTTTGGAAATTCAACCAAGATTGAAGGCTTTTCATAGCCAGGATCTACAAACCATGCTGGCAACACCACACCCCATTCCTGGTGGCCTGAGGAGCCATCAACAAGGTCCTGGGAAAAAGGCAAAGCTATAGGAGCTGCAGGTGGCAACACCTCCACTCCTCAGGGATGAGCACGAGAAAGGTCGAAGCCTCCAATGCAGGAGCGAATGGACAAGGCTGGTGTTCTTTGGAGGTGTCCTTGCTCCATCCCAGGGGCACCCACAGCAATTCCCATACTCAAACGTGACAAAATAACCTCCCTCACTGGAGTGCTGGGTTCTCATTCATCAAGGACCTCGGGCTGGCAGGCATCACCCACCCTGGATCTCCTGTGCACCAGGATGCATTTAATGGGAACACATAAAGGCTGGGTTTGATTTTACACTTTGTTTATAGCATATATTGGAGGAGCTACACGGGATGGGAAAATACATCCCATAAACAAACTGCTAAAGAAAACAGGCTAAGTGTGTACCACTCCAAACCAAAACAGACTCCACCTTTGCTTTTCAAGCCTGTGCCTCTGACGACAGCTTTGTTTTCATGCCCCTGATCCCACTTTCAGTTTTGACTCCTAGGCTCTGCCACCCTTGACAGCAGCCTCAGACACCTCCCACCCCACCACAGCTCCAGGTGAGCCAAGAGCAGATGGAAATAAACCCAACTGGAGCTGGGGACCACCGAGGGTGGCCAAGGCAGGAGGCTGCATCATCCTTCCCTGGGTGGGAAGCAGTAGCAGCAGCCCAGATATTACCAAAAGCTGCAGGGTGTGGACGTGCCATCAAACTGGCTCAGAGACTGTCTCTGCAGGAACAGAATAGTGACAAAAGTCTTGCACACCAACTATTTCAGGCAGACATTTACAGTCTCCTTCCCAAGAGCTGCCCCAGCAGCAGCCCCCGTGCCCGGCAGCTGAACTTCACCACCCTGCTTCTGCCCAGAAGCAATTTCTCAAGCACTCCAAGTTTATTATCCCCTTCCTGGGGCTGCACAGAGGGCACGTTCCCCTGCAAACGCTTTTTCTTGCCAAGTTCCAAAGCTGTTGAAGCTGCACGAAAGCAATTCCCACCCACTCCTACTGCCCCAGGAAGAGTATCTCTGGGCTGGTTTTGCATAACAAACAGCTATGTGATTTTGCTTTTTCTCCTGAGAAACTCAGGCTTAGAGGAAACACCCCGCACAGCACAAATCCAAGATCAGACTTCATCAAGTTCCCCCTGCGAAGGGGGACAGGGGGGGACACTACCACAGAGATGAGGCTGCAGCCTTTCCTGGTAGCATCCAGTCCCCCTGGCAGGCTGCAGCACACCCAGTCTGTAAAGCTCCTTGGGAATCCTTCAAGATGAAAGGTACAGTGTGATACAGATGTATTATATCCATGGGCTTTGTTACAGCACACGTTTCCTAGCACGGTTTTTATTGCTAGAACACAAAGTTCAGCCAAAGCCCAGGGGCTCTTCAGGTGACAAATGCACCCCCACAGCCCCCCCTCTGCTCCACAGGGGAGGAAAAATGCTGAAGGCCCTGGTGTGAACACGGTAGATGCAGGCAGAACCCTTCCAGCAGCAGTGGGTGAGGACCTGCCTGCACAGACAAAGCCAACATCATCACTGCTGGGTAAGCCTTCAACAAGTCTCCCCCCAAACACACCTCTCTGGTCCCCAAAATGCCACTGCTGCAACCAGCTCCTCCACAGCATGCTTCCTCCTACCACACAGGCTCCTGTCCCAACTGCCACCCCCAGCAAGGGCCACCAGGCTCCCATGAGTTGAGCCCACCTTCATCTAGGGTACCCGGGAGACCCTGAGCTGCCCACCTCGAGCACCTCCTCCAGACAGAAGATGATGGGAGACATTTGC
>NW_008615951.1:13881-21221 GCF_000691845.1 Merops nubicus
CTGGGGCTGAGGGGTCTCAGACCACATTGGAGCCTGAACCAGCAGAAGCCCCAGGCCCATGGAGGCAAACCCCAGCACATTGCTTTAGCTCAGGCTGCCTCCTGCAAACTCCTGTCTGTTCCTCAGAGGGAAGGAAGGAAGGAAACACTTTCCACTGGGTTTTTTTTGAAGCCTATTTGATGCTTGAAATGCTACAAATGAGTCTGTGCACACAGCTTGACCATGGGCTGCCCAGTTTGGATGGCATGGAAAAGAGAGGGGAATGTGCATCCACCTTTTGGATCACACTCCCAAATCTTGCTCCTCCTGGGCACCTCTTTCTCTCCAGACTTCCCAAGGCATTAGAGGTGGAGGAACAGGGCCTGTGATGCTAACATGCAGGCTTTCAAAGCCTGAGAAAAAATTCCCTGGGCACGCTGTAGGGCATGAAAAAAGAATTTAAACCTTTCTAATTTAAACAGGTGAGAGGTACAAAGGACAACAAAGAAGGGTCATGGGGGTAGAAGGAAAAGAGACGTATCAGGATGTCCCAACGAGTCTCAAAGCTCTCCATGGCCACCAGCCCTGGTGAACCCATCACACAGGTGACCACTCGGGCCCAGCAAGCCAAGATGAAGGGTTTTCCATCTCAAGCTAAAAGGAAGTTGTAGTGAGGCCAGTGTTGGTCTCTTCTGTCAAATTACTGATGAAAGGATGAGAGGAAATGGCCTCAAGTTGTGCCAGGGGAGGTGTCAATTGGATATTAGGAAGAATTTCTTCCCCAAGAGTGGTCAGGCACTGGAATGGGCTGCCCAGGGAGGTGGTGGAGTCACCATCCCTGGAGGGGTCAAAAACCAACTAGATGCAGCACTTGAGGCTGTCGTTTAGTGTCTAGGGAGATGTTGGGATGAAGTTTGGACTTGCTGACCCTAGAGGTCCTTTCCAACCAGAGTGATTCTATGATTCTATCTCCTGTGAAAGCCCCTTCACTCGGGGAGGCCCCAGGAGTGGGAAACTGCCCAAGAGAGCAGATCTGGCAGTGGGTCCACGTTGCACAAGTAATTATTATGACAGTGTCAGCTTTTACCCCAGGCAGTACAGCAGGCGTGAACAGAGGGAGAGGCTTTCCAGCCCTGGCACACGGACCTGGGCTCCCTGGCCAGGCAGAGAAGCAACAGCAGGTCCTGGTCCTGGGCTGGAGAGGCCACGCTCTGCCCCAGCCCTTGCTGCCCCCACGCCCAGCCCACCCCAGGGTGCTGCTGGCACGGGGCACATGCTGGTGCCAACGGCCATGGGCACGCTCTGCAACGCCAGACCCCATCAGGTGAGAGCAGCCAGAGGCCTGGGAGATGTAAGGGAGCAGGAAAAAGACACAGAGCATCAAAGGTGTCAGCACAGCTAAGCTCTCATGAGCTCTTGTGGCCAGCAGCAGGGCTGGGAGCAAAGCAGGGGGCTCCAGGCCTTGAACCCCTGTTATGTGGTCCCACAGCCATGGGGCTCAGGGAGGGCAGGCTCATATCTTCAGTTAGTCCTTAGGGTCTTTGCACCCCTCCAGAGGCATATCTCCTATCTCAGACTAGACAGAATGATGCTGAGGGTGGTGAGTCCTTGGCCCAGGTTGCCCAGAGAGGTGGTCGCTGCCCCATCCCTGGAACCATCCCAGGGGAGGTTGAGCAACCTGCTCTAGTTGCAGATGTCCCTGCTCCCTGCAGGGACCAAGGACTAGACAACATTTAAAGGTCCCTTCCAACCCAAATCATTCCATGATTCTCATCAGACCCAGAGAAAGGCAAGTATCAGGCAGAGGAGCCAGGTCCTCCTTCCACCACTCGAGGACGGGCAAGCGCCCAGCCCCGAGGAGCTCTGCTCCAATCCCCACCACCACCACGCCTCCTCAGTGCAGCTGGCCATGACATTTCTGTTTCATTCTCATGCACTGAGGAGCAGATGATGGTGCATGAGAGGTGCTAGGCCCAGCAGGTCCCTGCTCCTGCAGAGAGGTGCCCAACTAAGCTTTACCAGCTCACCTCTGCAAGCATGGCCATGCAGCCTGGCTCCTGCCTCCCTTCTTAACAGGATCACTCCCATACATATGCCTGGGAGCAACACCATCAGCTCAGTAATCTTCCTAAATACAGCAGTTACCAGGTGACTGGGAAAAAAAAATCTCTTTTACTGCTGATGCTGCTAATGGAAAATTTCTTCCCTTTCGCTGCTGCTTTCAAAGCCAGCCGTGGCTTCATCCAGACTTTGTCTCGCAGACAGAGGTGGAAGCAGAGGGAGGGGTGCAAGACTGGTGGAGAGCAGATAATGGGAAACCGAGGGGAACTCAGACTTCTGTCTTCCTCCCCATCTGCTGCCTCTGCCCCCAGGCAGAGCCCTGGCTCCAAATCTTATCTGCCCCATCTCCTCCTGCAAAGAATCCCTCCTTCCTCCTGGACAGAGGTGGGGTAAAGGTGCTGGACACGCTCCAGAGCAGAACTTCTTACACCACACACAGCGAGGACACCCAAAGGGATCGACGGGCCAAAATCATTTACTCTGTGACTTTTTTCCCCCACCTGCCTCCTTCCCAGGAGACAAAAAGCCTGACCCAGCCAGTGCAGATGCAGGCAGCCAAGATCACCGCTCGTCCCCTCCGCATGCCATTCTGCTTCTTCAATACCATTAAGTGTCTCCATCCTGTCTGGACACTGGAAACCTTAACCGCATTAGCCGAGACCCGAGCAGCAGCACAAGCATTCAATTCTTTTAAGTGGCACCATTTCTGAAGCTGGTTATGCACAAGAATCATCTCTGCTGGCTGGCATCACCCACCCCCAGGTAGCGGCAGGGGCAGGGCTGGGCAGCAGCAAGGGAAGGCTGGCTGAGGCTCATCATTCCCTGTTTTAGATGGTTGCAACCAGGAGAGGACAATCCAGACAGGAGCTGTGCTGTGGGCATTAGGGACGATGAAAGGCTTCAATCAAGGCTTTTCTATTTCCTTCACTTCTTTCAGTCTCCAACCCCAGCCTACCCGCATGCTCTACAAGGTTTTTTGGTGTGATGGTAGGTGTTTCTCAAGCCACCTGCAGCTGCCAACATGCATGTCAAGGGAACATAAGATCAATACCTCATCATTCTCCTCCTGTCCCAGCCAATCCCACATCTCAACTCCTCTTACACCAGGAAAGCCCAAGGGCTCAGCCTGGTTTCACAGATAACCAACATCTCACATCAGCAAGGTATCACTGAGGCAGCACAAAGGTTGTCCATCACACAGCCAGGGTTCACACTTTTAGGGCTTAGAAAGGAAAAGGCAGCAACTTTTGGAGGTCATGTCCATCTGTGTGGTGGCACTCAGAGGACACTCACCTCCCCAGCCCACACAGAAACACGAGGTCCTCACCCAGTTCTGAAGAAAAGCACTTTTTTTTGTGCTTCAGAAGAGCAGTAAAGGTCTGTGGCACACCAACATGCTGGCAAACCTGCTGCCGTTGCTCGGGAGGGAGCAGGGGGGCAGAGAGGATCCCCAGCCAGCAGCACTCCTCCGGCTGCTCCTCCAGCCCCAGCTTCACCTGCAGAGAGCCGGCTCCTCTCGCTATAGTTAATCTTCTGTTGCCACTAGCTGGTCAACGCGGGTACTCTTGGAAAGCAGCAACTCCCAGACTACAGCCTGCCACACACTTACAGATCCCTATTTTTCACTGGGATTTTCAGCCCAGAAAATACCCGAGATGAAGCCAAAGCCTTGCAAGTCCACAGCCTGCCGTGCTCAGCAAGCACGTGTCCCTGGGGAGGGAAGTGGCCATCTGAGAGCTGGCCCAATTTCATGGGTGTTTTGTGCCTACAGTCTTTCTGGGTGTTACAGAGCTCACCTCTCCTGCAGCCACAGCGAGCAGATCTCCAGCTCAGGACCCACATCACCAGTGCAACCCCACCCCAAGCCAGGCTCTCCTTCCCTCCCCTTCAAGCTACAAGAACCCAACAGCCTAGGAAACTTAAGCAATCACACATCTTCATACAAAGAAGGAAGGAAACTGCTACCCAAAGGTTTTCCCTCTTCTCTACACCCTTCCCAGGCAGCCCCCACCACCAGGGACCTGGCCCAGACCCCACAGCCACACACAGCTATGGAGGGGAATGAAGGGGAAGAGAAGCAGCCCCCGCTCTCAGGTCTGCATCCCCCCCAGTCCCTATCCCAGGGAGCCCACAAACATGTCCCCTCTTCACTTTACCACCTCGCTGGGGCTTTTTGGCTCCGTGCACTTGCCTGTTTGAGATGTGACTCTTTACCCCTTGGACTACCTTGAGAACAGCCAGGAGAAGAAAAACAAGCAAAATAACCCAAACACTTGATTAACCCAAACTCTGTCTGGATAGGCAGCGCTGCTCTTCAAGTCTAGCAGGAGGCAGTAAAGACAAAAGGGAGGTGATGAAACCAAACTTTGCTCCTTGGCTTCTCTCTGCAGAGACAACCCCATTTTTAGGTGCCATGCCCCAAGGAGCAGGGTCCCACACCGGGCACACTCTCTGCTACCCCACGATGCTGCTCCAGATCTCACGGGCCCATTCAAAGCAGAGAATGGGGCACCTGAACAGCAGCATCAAAAAGCCTCAGTTGCTCCCACGCTGGCTGGGTAACCCCCCAGCCTCTCCACCCTGCTCTGCAAAGCCAGGAGCTGTTGACAGAAGCAAAGGGTGGCAAAGCCATGCTCAAGTGCTTTCAGAAAAGGCAGCAAATCCAAACAATCCGCAGGGAACTAAGCGCTTTTCTTTATTTTAATGAGTCCTCACCCCGAAGAGGAGGAGTTCAAGCTACAAGATGGCTTCAGGAAAAGTTAAGAAAGAAGATAAAAGGAGTGACACCGAGCTGCTGAGGAGACGGAGGAGCTGCACAGCTCTGAAGAGCAGATCACGAGCCAGGCGCGGGGGCCACCGGTAATGGAGATGCAGGAGCACCTCCTGTGACATCCCCCGACAGCACGCGCCCGCAGACCCCAGCAAGCAGCATCCATTAAAGCCATTTAGGAGAAGCGTGTAGTAAACTCTCCTTATGTAAGCCACGATGGTAAGAGCAGTGGTGGAAATTCGTCTGCCTCTTTCCTTCTCTCTCCTCTATATATATCTGCTCACACGCAGACAGAGCTCATCTAAATTAGCTCGGAAGCTAACTGCCTCATTCCCTGAATTGCACTTAAAGCAGGCTACGCTGCTGGTGGAGCAGCTATTGTAGGGAACACATGGCTGCTGACTAAATCAAGACACATACCTTAGAGAGACCTCATTCTACAAGAAGGAAGTCAATGATAGGCTGCACCGCTTGCCGGCGGAATACTAGAAGAATTAGAAGGGGGAAAAAAAAGAAGATACCGCAAAGCATCGGTTGTATCCAAGGTTAAGGAAAGGGCAGGGTGATTTTTCAGGAAAGGGGATGCACAGCAATTCATAATGCATTGGTGGCAAAGTTACATTTGTCATTTCCTGCCACCACGGTGCTTCGCTGGGTAATTTTACAGACGTAAGTGGCGGGTGGGGGGAGCAGCATCCTTCTTGTCTCCAGTGCAACAGAGGGAAAAACAAACCGAGGCATCAGAAATACAGAAACTGAGCCACTGCTGAAGGGACACTGAGCAAACCAGGGCTGCCAGGCTGTGTGTTGGCATCAGGTCCCCTGCTGCAGTCCAGGAAGGATGCAACAAGGAAACAAAGTTTTCTACCTCCGCTGGGAGAGGACAAAGCCTTTCCCTCCCACCAGTGCTGCCAGCAGAGAGTTGCCGGCCCCCCCAGCCCTTACTGGGTGAGCGAGTGGCTCCTGCTGTAAACCCTCGTGGGGCTGAGGGTCGGTTTCATGCAGTGCTGCTTCCTCCCTTGTCTCCACTGTGCAGAGGCTCCTGCTGTCCAGGCTTCCTCGCAGGCAGGGATGCAAACCTGGAAGCTCTCACTTTATAAAGTGAATAAAAATCTCATATTGTCAGGGGACAGGAAAAGTTGCTTCCTCCCTAGAAGGAGGAATCCTCTAAAGAAAAGGGACATAGAGCACTGTATGTGCTCTGTACCAGCCATTGCCTCAGAGCATCTCCTAAGCCTATTTTAACTTGGTCTGCCCTTAAAAAGAACCAGCAGAGGATGTGGCGCTCAGGGACGTGATTCAGTGGTGGACTTGGCAGCGTGAGGTCCACGGCTGGACTCGATGATCTTAAAGGTCTTTTCCAGCCTAAATGATCCTACTGTTCCAAGTTTCACAGCGCTGCAGACAAGACTCTGGCTCCTGCCAGCCTTTAGCTACAGATCCCCCACCCTGCTTCACCACAAAGCAGTGACGGGAGGCACAGGAACCACTCCAGCAGCAGGAGACTTACTGAGCTGGGAGCTGCTGAGCAGGCCCAGGACTATGGAGTGCCTACTTAAACTCACCACCACCAAGCGAGGCAATGTTTTATTTCCTGCTTCCTGGCCTGGAAACACTTCTGAGTCCTGCAGAACGGGATAGCCTCAATTTATTTTCAACTTGTTTCACTTCAGAGCCCGAAGGAACAGCACCAGCACTCAGCTCTGCCTGCTTTATGCTTTTCTTTTTTGTCTTTTTTAGTTTCAAAAATCCCTTCAGGATGCCAGTCTGGGAGGCTGTCCTGAAGTGTGTGCTTTAGGAGGTCCTCCCATCCCATCCTTACCCCCACGAGGCCAGAAAGCAGCTTTGCTAGCAGCAAGAACATGCACTCAGAGACATTTAGGAGCCCTCAATACGTTTGCAGTCAGCAGGACATCAGCTCTTAGGTGTCCTCCTGGGCTCAGGCCCAGGCAGCCACTAAACAGGTTCAACAACGTGCATAAATACACGTGAGCATCAGAAATCAGCTAACGATGAGGGCTACTGAAGATTTCAGCAAAGAGAAGGCTCTGTTCAAAGCAATCCCTGCCCCCAAGTCACTCCAAAACCATCCAGCTGACCTCCCACCTGTAAGGTGATTTTCAACTCCAGGAGCCCATTGCAAGGCAGCAGCAGCAGCTCTCAGATTTCCAACCACCGATGAACTCAGGAAAGGATGCAGAGGGAAAAAAAACACCACAGAAACCCCCAGCCTTACGTCCTGCACTGGGAAAACAAGCCAGCAGAAATCCTCTAAAGCACCCTCCCAGAAAAGAGTTAACTGCAAGCGAGACTCAGTTGCCACACCAGGAGACGGGAAGAAATGCAACAAATTTGAAATATCAGAGCATCCACAGCAATTCATGAGCTAGACCTTGGGGAAGGACAAGTGTTTTACCTTCTCTGGAGGCAACACGCTGATTAATTTCAGGACAGTGATGAAGCCATCCCACCATGGGCAAAGCTTCCATTTATCTTCCAATCTGCCTGATGCCTGTGGGTTCAGGGAAAG
>NW_008615951.1:21252-22696 GCF_000691845.1 Merops nubicus
TTGGGGTCTTATGTCCACGAAGGGACAGTGAAACCCCCACAGTTTTGCACCATCCATGCTGCCTATTCAAGAGGACACGCATAACCAATATCCCAGGCAAGGGAGAGGGAATCTTTTAGTCCAAGACATGGTCTCTGTACTGGCAGTCACTCACAGAAATAGGATTTGCTATACAGGATCCTGTTTCTGATCTATAAAGACAAATTTCTCTCCTCCAACTTGAGCTATTACCCAAGCTACACACAGAGGGGTTTCTTTGCCTTCTGATATATTTAGATCAATGTGCAATTCACGCCCAGTCCCTGGCGAAACTGTTCTAATCCCAAAATTCAACTCGGTGAAGCATGAAACTTCCTGTTACTTTTAATCACTGCAAGGTAAATATCATTCCGGCTGTATCAAACCCCTGATTTTTCACTTTTATTGTTTGAAACAGAGTATCTGCTCTGTTCGGAATTTTTGCAGTTGACCAACCATGTCTAAGGAAGCCACGCTGAGAAGCCAAAAGGCTCAAAAAGTACCATCAACTTATTTATTACAGGTCTTTGCTACAAAGCTTCGCAGAAGGTGAAATGCCAGGACTGGGTGACGCAGACAATCGTTGTCGTCCCCCAGCACGTGGCACCCAGGGCAAGGCAGCCAATTCCCTGAGGAAAGGGCAGGGGCTTGCAGGAGATGCCCACCCTTGTAGGTGGGCACAGCTCGACACTCCAGGTGAGGTGCTGGGCACTTTTAACCACAGCCCAGTGGTGCCAAGCAGTGTGGCACACCCGGAGTTAAGCAGGGACTCGAATTATCCTGGCTTCAGACACCAAAAAAGCAAGAAAGCTGGTGGGTAAAGAAGAGATCCCCAAAACGCCCTCGGTGACCTGGCAGAGCAAACCCCGCGCTGTACCCACGGCACTCTGAGCGGTTCCCTTGGGGGATCCCCAAGCTGATTAGGGCACAGAAAAGGCTCAAAGTGACAAAAGGCAGCTCGGGCACCCCGGCTCAGCCAGCAGGACCCAGCATCAAGATGAAAGTACGACAGCAGAATTATTTCTACTGCCATCCTCCTCCCACCGAAGCTGAGACAGGAGGGAAGTCCCCAGGCACCCACCACAGAGCCAGGCGCCGGGGTGGTGCGTGGAGAATTAGGACGAAGCGTTTATAAAATTAGGCTCTGCGTGGAAAAAACTGCCTCTGCCGTCCTCCCAGGCTCGGCGGTACCTCCTCCAGGGCTCAGCCTTCAAGTTGGAGCTCAAGAGGCAGCACCCAGCACTTTCCAGCCTGAGCGGAGCCGCTTTGCTCCCAGGGCTCGCACAAGGCAGGAGCCCTCAGGCCCTGCTAAAAAATCCCAACCCAGCAGGGGAAGAAAAAACCCAACCCAAGCAAGGGCAGGGTCGGAAAGCTCCAAAACGCAACCGGGGCGCCCACGATGGGGGGGTGGGGGGTGCACAGAAAT
>NW_008615952.1:0-21542 GCF_000691845.1 Merops nubicus
TGGCTCCTTGTCTCTCCCTCAGTAAGAAGCTGCTCCCGGGAACAGCTTTCGGTTGCGCCTCCGCGGGAACTCGAGTTTTCCAAAGATACCTTGAGGAAGCGGGAAGCAAGACCTCCAACAGGGGTTGTGTGGCTGAGAAACCTACCTGGGCTTGATTTCTGTCTATAAACATCGTTCCTCCTCCTTTCCCCTGCGTCCTGGGCACCCGAGGCGGTGCCTGGAGCTGAGGGAGCAGAGGGAAGCTCGCCGCCATCTGAAGGACATAGCCCTCTTTTAGAAATAAATTTGGGTGTCTTGGGTTACCAGTGGGGCAGCCTTTTTGAGCCATTAGGGCTCTAAAGTCCTCTGCTAAAACAGATCAGAATCTGTCAGGGCTGGAAGGGACCACAAGGATCCCCCAGTTCCAACCCCTCTGCCATGAGCAGGGACACCTCCCACTAGATCAGGCTGCCCAGAGCCTCCTCCAGCCTGGTTCATTATGTCCACCGTCAAATTTGTTTGTGCAATAGGAAGTCCTATTTCCAGGCCTCTTCTGGCAACCTCTGTGTGTTACTAACGCACAACCAACCAGTTCTTGATGTGTCTATAGCCAAAATATCTTCAAGTAACAAGTAGAAATTAAGTAAGTAAAAGGTGCCCGGCAAGACCCTTTGCAATCACACAATTCCTTCCTTCTAGCAGTTCCTATTACATTTAAGAGTTGCCTGTTCATGAATAAAGAGTAATTTGTTTCAAATGCAATTAAACTGAACACTAAGTGACAACACTGGGGAAAATGTGGCTACAGCACATAACAACATTGTTCTACACTTTCTTCCTGACCACTGATGGAGTAGGTCTGGGCAGCCAGCAGATCACAATTTCAATGAAGGAAGCAGTAGAGGACACAGAAATCCAACAAGCTAGTCATCTGTGCTTTGTGAAAAGTATCAGCAAATATAGAATTTTGTATTTGATTGGCTCCTACCCTGTTTGGGAAGGGGTACAGCTTGCCCAGCAGTCTGATTTAACTCACTGTCTTCATCTTTGAGTTGACATTTTGCCTGCCTTTTGTCAAACACAAATCTGATAAGCAACAATTTTTTGTCTACCCCTTATAAACATATCTGTTTAGGGATTTTTTTTAAAACACCTTATGTTTTAAGGTGACTGTTAACCAGCCTTTACTCCATTAAGTATACAGATTTTTCATGTAGTGTACTGATAAGTTACATTGCAAAATATTTCAGATCACAGAGCTGAAAATACAGACTAGGCCACAGATGTCCAGGATGTCAGTATGAGCATAGATTAATTCTCTAATTCAAACTAGTCATTGTTAAAGCTTCAACTCAACCCCAGCTGACATAAAGGAAGACAGAAGTAACTCATGCTTACCCTGGGGCAAGGTTAGATAGCATAGAGCAGCTCCACTTATAAATATTTTCTTTTTAAGAACACTTGGAAAAGCAGAACAGAAAAGTCTTTCTTTCTGGCAACCTTAACAGAGTTCTGATCTTGGTGATATCTTCTTGCAACAATCTCCATAGGCCAGCTTTACTCTCTGTAGGCTTGCTGTTTGTTTAATCAAATGCCTCCTCAATCAGTATTATTGATTATTACTCATGGATCCTCAAGAAAAATAGTTTTGCCTGTGTGTATGAACCCTTTGGATTATTTTGTTTTTCTGCCTTAAACAGCCACAGCAGTTTTTGTTTTCCTTGTTTTAATGCTTTTGTTCCTCCTCAACGACATACTCAAACCCACTTTTATTACAAGGCTATACAACACTTTGAGATAGGGAGTTTTTCAGGGTCTCAGGGATATCAGTTATAGAATTTTTTACCAGATTACTTACAGATCATGAGCTCATCTGATCTGCCCTATTCTGTGATCACAGGCAGATCCCTTAAAGATCCAGTTTTCCCCCCGAAGAGCTTACAATCTAAAAATGTTAGTTACTTTTAGCACAGATTTAGGTAACTAGAAGAAGGGAAACAATTCACCTAGAGCTGACTATTCCATCTGAAACTGAAATGATGCAGAACCTATTTTTAAGAGTTCTGCATCAAATTAAGAGGTGGACCAGTGCTCTGGAGGCACTTGTTTTTGAAGCTGGATGCAGAGAAAGATCCATCCCAGCTGAAATTCTGGAGGGAGACAGCTGCCTCATTTCAGCAAATGCTGGAGGTAAAGCAGGTCAAAGACTTTGAATCCCTCACGTCTCAAATGCTGAGAGATGGCTGCTCACTCTAATCACAACGTATACAAGCCTTGCCCTTTTTTTATTGGAGGTAACTTCCATCAGAAGATAAAATTTTGGCTCTGGAAAAAGTTACTTTACACTAAAGCTGTAAATCCTGCAGCATGTTATATTTCCGGCATAAATATAAGTATTCTGTCTGTTATTTTGGGCCTGTATTAGATTAAGTATGGCTCGGGCCACAGAGCTTTGAAGCTGTAGACCAAAGCTTTTATTTTTGGTCTAGTATTTAATAGGATCCAGTGGAATTGGTTGATGCACTTGGGAAAATGCTTTTGATTAACCTTTGTTGCTGAGCGGCGAGCACCATGGTGGATCCACCGAGCTGTGGAACACACTGTGCCCTCCTGCTGGCCTGCAGTTCCCCACTTAGATCAGGCAGAGCAGAGTAACCAAAGGGATTCTGCACACCTATCTTAAGGTGAGGAAGGGCACATCTGAGAGGAGACAGCACCATCTTCTTTCATTCATTCAAGGGCAATGAAAAAATGGGTACTGCAGACTGCCTCAGTCCCAAGAATGGATCTTGCAGTCCCAAGCCAACAACTCCAGAGGTTATTTGGCTTCAGATGAGATGTTACAGATATGTCCAAGGGCCATAAAAGAGCAGTTTGCATTTGATGTTGAGCTGTATATATAACTCCTTTGCTACGTAATAGCAGAAATCAATTTTAATTCTTCCTAAGAAAGGAATCTCTCCATCTGCAAAGAAAGCCTGCAAGGCCCTGGAGGAGATGTTCAAAGTGCTTGTAGCTTCTCACAGAAACCAATGGTGTCTTCCAAGAAGTGAGTACAGATGAAATGTCCACTGTCCAGCTGTCAGGCTCAGAGTCACCACAGATACTCTGACTTTATTTGTTAGATGCAGTCCAATTTCCAAAGTGAATGAGGAGTTTAGTAACTGTCGTCCATTCTTCACATCTGTATGGAGTGTTTTGGTCAAGATCAGCATTATCATCATCCTGTGGGGCAAGAGTGTATGGAGGGACACAATCCTTGCCTTTTTCAGCTGATTGGAGAGATGCTACTTGGGATACCTGGTACCCAAAGCCCAGTTCCTTCATAACCCAAGGTATTTCCTAGTACATTAATTTCACCTCATTCAGGTATCAGTTAATTTCCATTATATAGAATTTAACATAGGTTTCTGGTCTGCTGTGGCAAGAAATGCAGCTGACTTGTAAGAAGGCAGGTGGCAAGCTGAAGGAGGCTGTGTGTACACTCACTTACACCCTCCTGCAGTCTCTCCCTGCAAGGGACACAGAGTACCTCACACATCAGTGGAATAAGTGCCAGCCCTGGGAGAGTGAGAGCTACAACCAGCCCTGCCTCATCATCTCTGCACTTCTCCCCTGCTGATTTTAAACAGTATTGATCAGAAAACACCCAGAGGAGTGTAATTTTTTTTTCTTTGCTTGTCTTTAGCTTTTCCCTGGGGAAAACTGAGGACAGAAGAAAAGGTTTTGCTTTTGACCACCTCCACCCTTTCCCCATCCCGACCCACAGGCACTCTGTGTGGCTCTGCCCACACTTTCTAGGAGTTTCCCAGCTGCTAGCTCTCCTTGTCCTCCAGCTGAAAATATTCCTGGGCATCCTCTGGAGACCCAAATTTCCCCTGGCTCCCTCCTTTGCTGCAGCAATCTCTTTCCTCCTACTCATTTTGTGTCTGTGGCAAGAAGCAATTGCCATCCTGCAAGGGCACAAGCAAAGAAAAACCTTGGCTAGGGAGAGGCCTCCTTCTGTTTATAAACTGGTTCTCATGGATGGAGGAGCTCCCTACTACAGGGTTTGACATGAAATCCTATGTTTCAGATTTAAGTTCCTACAAGAGCATGAGGAGTTTTCCTCTGCTGTTGTACAGAATACACTGAGTCAGGACTCAGATTGGCACACGAGGAGCAACACCCTCATTTTTGTGAGAGCCAGGGCAAGGATGGTTTGGGATGACTGAGGAAGGGAGAGTAGCCAAAATAGAAACTCAATGCCTAGAGAAGATGGGATATAGTCTACTTCACTCCAGCAAGCCCTCTGCATGGCATTCTTCTTTTTCCTGTGCATTAAAATTTGGATAAAACGAATCCTTAAAAAAGTCACTGATTTCTCCTCTGTTTGGGTGCCCGTTGACAATAATATGATTTAAGGCCATAGCAGGGAAAAAAAATCAGTCACTGCAGTTTGATGTGTGTAGGAAAGGGCAGGGATGCTGCAGGCAGTACTCAAAGCAGGGCAGGACACCTCTCTCCACACGAGAGGCTGCCAGGGACACTGGTCATCAGGCTGAAGAGGAGAAGAGGGGTGTGGGAAAGGTGACAGTGGGTTTACAGAAAGGCATGCCCAGAAATGGATTGTGCTGCACAGAGACAGGACATCAGAAATAAGTTACAAGCATTTTAATTAAGGTTTTGTGGGAAAGGAGGATTCATGAGCAGGGTTGTGAAGGTGAGAGCGTGCAGTTACTAGTCTCCTTTTGTGAGCTTTTAAAGCATCCAATGTTATTTTAAGTCCCAGACTCCCGTGTGAAAACGCTCCCATGAGCAGTGATAAGTCTGAAAGTTGTGCCACGTAACATGGATTTCCCATACAAATAGAAACAGATCTCATCTCTCATGTGAAAATCTTGGCTCTTCCTGTGTTTTGATAGCAGCAACAGTTTTTCTGGACTTCAGCAGCCTGAACAACTGAGCATCCAAAAAGCTGCTATTAAAGAAGAGCACATAAATCACCCCAGAGCTCACCAGGCTTTTGTGCATCCATGGAGTAACTCTGTGCCACAGGACAGAGAGTGCAGACAGACTCCTTGCTGTTGCAAGCAGTGTGTAGTCACTCTCCACATGCACATTAAACCTGACCTGCTGGGTTTGTGGATATTTTTGCAGAGCTGCACGTGGGTAACTTACCTTTTGGTTGCTGCAGAAGCCACCAGTTAGCATCTGTGAGCTCCAAAATCCTCTGTATGGTCCTGGAAATATCCTGATTCTGCTGCTTGGGAAACTGAATTCATCTGCTAATGCTGCAGTTTAGCCTGGCTCCTTCAGATGTCTTACCAAGATGCTCTTGGAGTGGTGAGGATACTTTCTGAAATGACATCTTCTTCCTAGAAAATAAAAATAAATATCCTTTCTAAGGAACAGGAATAACTTGGTCACTGCCAGGGAGTCCAAAGGAATGTACTTCAATATTTTCAAGGAACTCACTCACAAATGAAGGAGTCCTCCTGAGCAGATGTGTCAAGCCTGGCCCCTTGTGAATGGATGAGCAAAGGGAAATGCCCCCAGGGAATTTAGCCTGGAATCCCACATTACTCAGTCCTGCTCCTCTTTATCAGCACTGCTGGACCTTGTCAACGCTGAGAAATTTGCTGAGGGGAAGAGACAGGGGCTGAAAGAGCAAAGAACAAGGAAAAACAATCTAGTGACTCAGAGTATCTCCTATTTTGGGTTACTGCTGGTGATTGGCAGTGAAGGAACCCAGGCTCTTTACTATCAAACAGGGATTAAACTCCTCCAGCTCTGTCAACAGGCTGACATCTAGTGGAGGTAAAATTATGGTCTGCAGAATTCAACCCAAAATCTCTGAATGACTGCACCGAGTTCATATTATTCACTGTGGATGTTCAGTCCCTTTAATTTGTTGATTCCATTTGTGGAATACAAAATAATTTAATGGGTGAATCTATGAACCTATATTGGAAGCTAAAAATGGGAGGTGATGGGTGAATTTGCAGCATCTCGTTTAGCCTGTACAGAAATAAGATTGGAATATAAGTAAAGCATAGAAACCCAAGACTTTAGAGGGTTTTCTGTGCTTACAATACTTCATCATCAGGTGAGCTTTGTAAGGAAAGGGCAACAGCACTGGGATTTGTACCTTAAGGGTTAGGAAACAGCCACAAACCTTGGTTCTGAGCATTTCTGAAAGCCAGTCTTATGTCACCTGAAGAAATAATATTGGAGGACATGCTACTGGTAACTCAGAATTTGCCACGTATATTATCTGTCTGTCTCTAAGGACAAAATATATCCAGTTAGAGAGAGAGAGAGTTGACTGACAGATCCAGAGCTGAGAAATAAAAGGCTGAAATTTCAGCTCTCCAGAATCTTTTTCTGTAGATCTTTGTCAATTTTTGCAGCTCTAAGAGTTTAATTGTCATGAGAAAAGGACAGTGAAAATGGTGGGCATTCATTTTCATGGAATCCTATGAAACTCATGAAGAGCTAGTTAAAAATCTCAGATCTTATTTTCTTAGAATTGTTTGATGCCAGCTTGATATTCCTTTAAAAGAAATATGCAACCTAAACTTTAAAAAAGGGGGAAATACTTCTATTAAAGTAACATATTACAGATATTTTAGAAGATTTCAGAAGATCTGTGGATGTGAGGCTATTTTCTTGCCTTTTAATTTCAAAACCTCCACACGTGGGAAGAAATACCTGCTGAAACTTTTCTGTCATACCTGTGGACCTGACCAAAAAAACTTACATTTCTTTTAAACCAATATGTAAAGGCTGTTCAAAAAGTTAATATAATTACATATCTGAAGGGAAACTGTAATCCATTCATGTTTTATCCCACAAGATCATATTGGTAGACTAGCACTAAGTGAAATATAGATTATTATTTTAACTGCCATCTTAACTTCCTTAAGGAGCCACAAATATAAATTAGATTAGATAATTTCCTTCTCCATGTGCTGATCATGGGATTTGGCTTCTGGAGAAGTAGTTATTTGTATTTAGGTGACAGGATTCTGATTTTCTCAATTTAAAAATCCCACAGTCTTTAATGGCTGGGATTAATAATGCCACGGAGCTAGAGATTTCCCAGCTCCTGTGGAGGGAAAAGCACATTTTGAAGGAGAGCATTGTCCATCTTTTCACCTCTGCAACATCCCCCTTAAGCACAAAGCTCATCCAAATCAAGCCAGCCTGCTGGATCTGCATCTACCACACATTATGCATGTGCTAGATCTAAACTAGATGGGTTTTATTAGCCTCTCCCCCCATCCTTTACCAGCCTCTGGATGTGCCTGGTACCTCAATAACATCGCATGTCATTATTAGGTAATATAAACTAATAATTAAAATAAATATTAACTGTTAATACCGTGCAAACACAGACATGTTGAAGACACTCTCAAGGATGGGCAAGCCTGCTTTTTGATCTGAGCAAGTGCTGATATTCCCTGAACACAAAAACCAGTTTCCCTGGAAGGGTAAATGAGGAGAAACCCCAGTGGTGAGTCGGGGGTGGAGCCTCGGTTGGCAAGAACTGGGGCTGGAACCCTGTCAGTCTAAAGCCCCTCCTGACCTCTCTTTTCACCTTCCTCCTTGCCCATTGTTTTTCTTACCTGGGACTCTGCAGCTGCACAAGACCCTGGGTCTTTCCATGAGTCTTAGGAGAACACATTTGTTTGTCTCCCTTTCCCTGTGCTCTGGTTTAGAGGCAAGAGGAGAAGAGGAATAAAGCAGAATATGGCATTTCTCTCTGCTAGGCTTCATTTTTGTCTTTGCTGAAGGGTGAGCTGGCCTGGCAGGCTCATCACACCCCTGGGGCCATGCTCAGAAACAGCAGGCAGCAGGATGGGTGCTGCTCAGGGCCCCAGTGCAGAGGAAGGTGCAGGATGAGATAGTTCTCACCTAATTAATGCCAGGGAGGAGGCCTGAGCTCCGCAGGCCACGATCCCTGCTCCTCTGCTTCTGTTTCATGCCAACACCATCGAAAGCCAAAGACCTATCTTAGGCAAAAATCTGTTGAGTTGTTTTCCCAGATAGAAATTTCATCCAGCTACACCTGGTGTAACTTCCCAAACCAACAGCCCCATAGCTCCTGAAGTGCCTGACTCCTGAATGCAGACTGTAGTTTCCCAGCACTGTCACGCTCAGTTGGGCAAAAGAGAAGTCACTTGATAAATCCAAAGCAGGTAACAGGCTCAGTTTTAGCTCAGAGAAAACAAAGGTTTAAAAGGCTGGGGTGTTACATGAAGAGTCTGAGTGTGGTGTGCAGCTTCATTCCTGAAGCAAGGAGTGCCTCTACCGAGGAATCTGTTATAAATCACATTTTTTGTGAGACTGGCAAAGCTGCATAACCCTGGCCTGGGGGAATCTGTCTAATTTGTCAGCTAAAATTCAGCCTCCTGATAGAAAACTAGTCCATTCATGCTTCGAGAAGGCTAATTACCCATGGAAGGAATCTGCTCAGGGAACTGTCAGCAGTGATGTGGTGTGGCACCATCATCCAGCAGGGAGCTTCCCAGGGAAGGTCAGCAGAGCTCCCCCTCCTCCTCGTGCTGAGTTTTGGTCATGCAGGCTCTCTCCTCCACCACCCACCCCACTCTACGTGGAGGTCACTTCATGGCACGACCAGCAAGAAGCCAGTTTCTGAGAGACACATGTCCCAGTGTGGAGCTTGCTCCCAGCAGGAGGCTGTCCTCTGCATCTGGCAGTGGTGGGAGTTTGCTGTGGTTGGGATGGTCTGAAAGAGGCAAGGTTTTCAGGAAAAGGTGTTCAGGAAAAAGTGTGACTCACTTATGTGTCAAGACAGAAGGGACACAAATAATATATAGCAAAAAAACAATCCTGTGAAGAAACACTAAATTCTTAAGAATGAACTTTTTGTAATCACTCACATGCAATATGAACTGTAAAAACTCCACCATTGAATAAATTGCCACAGATTTAACATTCCTACGTCAGAGAAGAACTTCTTTTTTTCTCTACTGGACTAATGAAAGTAGTTACAAAGATTTTCTGACTGAAGATCATAGTTGAATTCCCTTCCATAATGTTAGGTGTGCAGTGTATTTTCTTCTAGAAAATAATCCTCTGTTGCTGGCACTAACCTTCAATGAGCTAAGTACCTCTAGCTCTGTTTGTTCCATTGTAGCAGCATTTTTAAATGACCCTGCTGTAGCTCTTCTAGATATGTAGCCCAAACTTTGAGGATGTCACTAGAATAGCAATGAAAATAGGAAGAGATAGAATCATAGAACCATAAAATCGAACCATTGAATGTATTGGGTTAGAAGGGACCACTAAAGGTCACCTAGTCCAACCCCTCTGCAATAAGCAGGGACATCTCTAACTTGCTCAGGCTGCTCAGAACCTCATCAAGCCTGTTGGTTGATCAAGATGTTGGAACAATGTTTGGATCTTGGGGAAAAAAACAATAATTCACAGTTATTAGCCAGTATTAGCAACTACAGGTTCAGTACCTGTCAAGGCCAAGTCATGGTTGCCCAGGGAGGTGGTTGAGGCCCCATCCCTGGGGGTCTTTAAGGCCAGGCTGGAGGAGGCTCTGGGCAGCCTGATCTAGTGGGAGGTGTCCCTGCTCATGGCAGAGGGGTTGGAACTGGGGGATCCTTGTGGTCCCTTCCAACCCTGACAGATTCTGATCTGTTTTAGCAGAGGACTTAGTAGTGTTGGCTTGATGGTTGGACTTGATGATCTTGGAGGTCTCTTCCAACCTAAAGGATTCTATGATCCTGTAGGAAACCTCTTCAATTAACTGTTTAACTTACTGTAGGAGTTACTTATGCAGTCATGAATGGGTCTCCTGGACTGAATTAATTGTATTAAACAAAGCAAACAGGGTATGAATAAGAAGATAGCTGCTTGGCAAACAGTTATGTCCAGCTCAAACTTATCTATAGCCACTTTTTCATTCGTTATTCTAGAAAGACTTACTTAAAAAATGGTCACCAAAACTTATTTGCTGCAATTAAGTATAGTGCAGATTGGCTGAGTAAACCTGAATTCAGCAGGGTGCTGAAACCAATTCCAGTCTGCAAGAAACTGAGCAGCCTTGGGTTGATTAGCAACAAAAATAATGCCTGTGTTGAAGTTTCTTGATGTAGCAAGGCCCCTGTGTTCTGTTTGACTCCCATCAAATTGGTGTTTGTTCTATTAGATGGCATCCATAACCAGTCTTTTCTCAGAGTGCTGTTTAGAAAAGGGAGCATAATTGTCTGGAAAGAGGCTCACTGAGTGTTTGCTTTTAAATCAAAGAACACTTCTGAAATATTAAATAAAGAGGGACTACAATATGTAAGTCACTCCAACCCATCTCAAAAATACAGATGCACATTAATGATTTACTTTGGGCTTACACATCTATTTGCTTTTGGGTTGAAAATGCTGCATTGTTACTTGGGTAACCCCAATATCTCACAGAATTTAGCTCATTCTCCATCTAAAGTACACCCTCTTAAGGAAATTCATACAGGTTCTCGTGAGAGCACTTTTCCCTTTTTCTCATTGTTTGTAAAGGAAGAAATAATGACTGGTTTTGTCATGAATGGGCCATTTTTGTCTTTTCTTCTTCCCCTCTCCCATTAATGAGAGTTGAAATTTAAACACGATGGCACATTCAGCCACTGTGTTCACTCCTTAACAACCTTCCCAGTCTTAAATGGTTGGGCTGCTTTACTCCCCTATCAACGTATATTGATGTGCCACAAAGGGCCTTTCTAAGAAATTCCTCTCCTTATTTTAAAGAATACCTTCACTGTAGACAGTCTGGCCTCTCATATATTCCTTCAAACAAGAGCCACGTAGCTCTGCTGTAGAACACTGGGGCATCATTAACTGGGGCATCTTTCAGCCCTGGGTGCCATGCAGACACAAAGAAGAGGTTGCCATGGGCCACACAGCCCCACTGTTGCCCCATGGTGTTCCCTGGCAGGTAGGCAAGGATGGGGGGAAGAGGAGTAAATATTGGGTGGGAGACTGTACATCTCAGAAGCCAAAGACGACTTAAATTATGTGGCTTTACCTTTTCTGGCCTCCCTCCTGCACTGGTGGTGATCGCCGATGGTCTGGCTCGGGATGTTGTGCCAGATGAATGGAATGGCTGCAGAGTGATGTTGGAGCTGACAGCTCTCAGAAAGCAGCAGTCCTGCTCTGTCCCACATGCTGGTTCCCACCCTGACTCTGGTGTTTGAAGTCTAGCAGGCACCTGGCAGAAGAACAAACTGATCCCAAGGGCTGATCCAGCAGGGAAGCTGGAAGCCAACTCCAGGACTCTATGCCCTCTTTCCTCTTGTCTGCCTGCTGGTGTCCCACACCTCCTATGCTCTGCTGCTGTGGCTACACTTCCATCCAGACTGGTGACATGATCTGACTGCTCTGCTTTTGCCTATTTAGGTTGATATTTGTGATTTTCATGAGTTCCCAATGCTGGTCTACCACGTGGTGGCTCAACGCTCACCTTAACCCAAGGGAAGAGATGAGGACATGCAGGGATGAGGGGCAGGGAGCATGAGAGGGCAGGACATAATAACTGGCATTACCACCCTTCCTACAAAGCATGTGATTTGGGGGAGACAGATCAGAGCTAGAAAGGAAGATAAACTTCCCAGTTTGTGCTGGGCAGCCAGGCACTGGCACAGCCCAGAGCTACAGCAGACCTTGCCCAAGTGAGACCCCAGGAAGCCACAGGCAGCTCCTGAACCAGAACATGGCCATTCACATCCCTTCTGTTCCCACCTGCCAGAGGACAGTGTGGGGCTGCCCACACCCCTCTGGGGACAGGGCTGAAAGGTGCCAGTCAGAGAGAAGCTCTACAGAATCAGGCCATGGGGATGATGTTGCTCAGAAGGGGTGGACTGGCAAAACCCTGGAGAGTCTGGCCCAGAGCAGGGCCCTCAGCACTCTGCTAACACCAGAAACACCAAGAAGACTTGTTGAGTGCTGTGGCTTACATGACAAATCAATATTTGTCCCAGATGTTGATTTTTTAAATCAAGAAGATTTATTCAGACCGATGCAGGAGAAATGAAAGAAGTCAAAGCAAGCTTAAAGCTCCAGAAGAGTTTCAAAGCTTGTTACTCAACATTATTTACTTGCTGCGTAATCTCATCACTCATTGACCTCTGGCAAACAAAGAGTTGAGCTGACAGCAGCTTCCAATTTCCTTCCTCAAGCCCAGATTCTTAAAAATACCTTCTTTTATAGCTGTATTTCAACCTCTGCAGACACTCTGTACAGTAATCTCTCTTAGAAGCACTGTCCTACTTGTCTGTCACATTTAAGAAACTTGCTGAGAGGACTTCACAGTAAGCTAGGTAAGGATATTAATTTTTCTTAACAAGAGTAAAGGGAAAAAAAATTCAAAAGAAGTGAAGCCAAACTGCTTGTATAAAGACAAAACTTCTTTTCTTGGTATTTTTTTTCTTTAATTTATAAGAACTTCTTGGGTTTCTGAGGAAAACAATATCTGAGATACCTGCACAACAATTTAACTTAGACACACATGAGGCAGAAAAGAAAAGACTGATTGATTTAATGATTAAACAAGAGGATGTGTAAATGGAATGGATCAGGCAAACGTATTAACTGCATTTTCTCAATTTATCTGTCTTTGCATTCTTAATAATTCACTTACAGGAGATGCTGAGGTGAATTTTTTCTGAATTTTGGATTATGTTACCTATTTAAAATTTTGAATTTGGGTGCAATATTTTTCATTATCATTTCTTCAAAGCCAATAATGATTTTTTCACAGACAGATAACTCTCTAAAATTGTCCAGGTTTTGAAGTGGGGATGAAAAACATTTATTACCATTTTAATGTGAAGGAGATAAAAAAAGATTTACTGAAAGCTATGCAGCATTTGGATAAAAGCAGAGAAAAGAGAGTGCATCCTGATCTAGGTAGAAATGGCAACACAACTACTGTATTCTCTCCTCCTCGTTCCAGTTGGGAACATGCCCAATTACTACCCATATTAGAATCATAGAATCCTTTAGGTTGGCAGGGACCTCCAAGATCATCAAGTCCAACCATTGAGCCATGAGGGCTCTAAAGTCCTCTGCTAAACCAGATCAGAATCTGTCAGGGTTGGAAGGGACCACAAGGATCCCCCAGTTCCAACCCCTCTGCCATGAGCAGGGACACCTCCCACTAGATCAGGCTGCCCAGAGCCTCATCCTAAGATCATTAAAGTTGGAAAAAAACCTCTAAGATCATCAAGTCCAACCATCCTTCAACACCACCATGACCACTAAACCATGTCCCCAAGTGCCACATCTACCTGTTTTTTGAACACCTCCAGGGATGGTGACTCCAGCACCTCCCTGGGCAGCCTGGGCCAATGCCTTACAACAGGGTCATATTATCTTCTCCATGAATGCTTACTGCCTTGTAAATCTCTGGGGAAAAAAGCCAAAAAGTGCCATGCATTTATGGTCACCTCCATGTTCCTCCCCCTCCCACCACTCCAAAAGCCATCCCCCAAATCTTGCTCACACAGCCCTGACTATCCCTAGTGCCATCCAGTGGTCTCAACATATGCCTGTCCAGAGTGGTGGGATGCAAGAGGAAGCCATGGCTACAAGTTGGAAAGGAGGAGCCTGAATTGCACCCTCCTCCTCCTCCTCCTCCTCCTCCTCTTGGTTTGGGAATGGGGGGAGAAGGTGGTTTCTCTGCAGCACACATTTTCCTAGCTGAGCTTAGCTGGAGGACGCATGCTTGTGGTTCATCCTCACAAATGCCACGTTGGGCCCCAGGCCAAAGCAAACACTAAGTCTGTCTTCAGTGTATGTAGTGAAAAAAAATGGTTTCAGCTCACTCCAAATTTGAGTGTGTTTGCAGAGAGGAGGAGGAAATGAGGAGGGCTCTGGTAGTTGGAGCTGAGTAATGCTGATCGCTGCCCTTAATAGGTCGTGTTGAGGAAAGCACAGCTCTTTTCCCTTTTTAAGTTGATTATTATACAAATAAAAACATATTCAAACACATTTTGCAAGAAAGGCAGCAACTGAAATGGATTCTGATGAGTATTTCATCACAACTGAAGAGAGGAAGAAAAAAAAAGAAAGAAAAAAGTTACCTTTGTTTGCAGGTCACTAAAAATTCAATCGAAAACAAAAGAGACCATATAAATTAATAAATTATTCGTGGCAATTAGTTTGTCAAACATAAATCCATGCAGTTTTCATTGAGAATAAAGATCCCAGTCTGGTTTCCTGGCCTGATTCCAGGTAAGGTAATTACATTGTGCCTACTTAAATTTCCCCTTCAGTTCAGCATGATATATGTGTTTTCCTCTCTGAAAACTGTTGTCTAACAAATCTAAAGCCTGCCTCTTACCTTTCAGTGTTGGATAACTTTGGGTTTTGCTACAGGACTCTTTATACCTCTACCCAAGTAGGGTTCATATTTCTTAGCCCAACAGCACTAAAAAAATAGAGCTCAAGCCATAGCATTGCTAAATCCTGCTATTCCTAACATTTTCATACAATTAAATAGCTCAGTGCTCTTGAGTCAGAAGTTTCAGCCGTGCTACAAACACACAATTCAGCCCAAAAAGGGCACTGACCTTGCCTAAAAAAAGCTCCAAAAGCTGCTGCATGTTTTTAACATTAGGAAGCAAATTTCAGCTAGGCTTCCTTCCACAGATAGGAACTTTGCATCTTAGTGCATCCCTCTGGGCTGGGGATCATCTGCAGGCGAGTTCAAGTTTTGGAGCCAGCATAAAAGCATCTCAAAAAGCAGCTGAAGGCTGTTCCTGCAGCTCCACCTTTTGGGAGCTGAGGATCAACCAGATTGCTGGAGTCAGTTATTTCTTTATTACCTTGTTGTATTTGTGGCTGAGATTAATCTCTAAAATATAAAGAATAAAACACCTTGGTGGTTTTAAAGATGCAGTGATACCTCACAGAAAGCCCTAAAATACATTAGGTTGGAGATACTTTTATGCTGAGTAGCTCCTGAAGGCTGCTCAGTATCAGCAAGGATGCTGATACTGCTGATATGTGATATAATAATGATAATACTTCATCATTATAATAATAAAAAACATTTTCAGCTGGCCTTTCTGCTTAAGATTCACTTGAAATCATTGTGCCAGATTGAGGTGTGATGTAAGTAGAATATGGCAAACGTAACAGGCCCACATCAAATTTAATTCCCTTCTTATACATTTGAGCTGGATTTGGTTTCTAATCCTTCACTTGCACCCTCACAAATGCTTGCAACCTGGAGACTTCAGGCAGTAGGTGCTGAGCACCTTCAGTACTCTTCAGTAGTTTCAGTGGGAGGTCAAATTATCTGCTCCCTTTTAAAGAGGGCCCAGAACCCAAGAGGATGAGGTGGTACCTTGTATTTGTGGGATGAAGACACTTGAAACACACAGAAAGCAACCTGGATGCTATGAACTTCTCAAACACCTGGATCTGGACTACAGCACAAGTCTACCTCTGCTGGAAAAAACCAGGAGTGTGTTGGAGGCTGCCAAAAGGACTGATCCAGAGCCTGGTGGAAGTTATGATGCATACGGCTTCCCCTGGGACTTGATTCAAAGTCTGTGGTGAGCATTGAGATGAAAAGATACTGCAGCAGCCAACAGTGACCTTTAAGGGATGAGAATTCCCCCAGAATAAATATTCTCACTTGGTTCCAAAAAGTGAAGAGACGAGTGGAAAAAATAACTCACAGATGGACAGCATAAAATCCTTTTTATCTCTTTTAACTCTTCCGCTGGGGATTAAATTGTTTTGATGAATATCAGACACGTAGTTGCTTTTCATCACTTTCCATGTTCCAAACGTTGTCCCCAGACTCAGCAGATCTGTTTCAGACTACTAAATGCTCTCTGTGCACAGGAGCAATTTGGTGTCTAGGGTGATAGGCGGGATGGTTGAATTGGTTTCCAGTGTCTTTCAGGCTGCATCCCTGCAGAATTGCAACGAAATACTTGACCAACCACTAAGGCTATGCTAATCCTGCCTCAGAAATCTCTGCTGGCAAGGATGGCAGCCTGCCTTCCTCCTCCACTGCACGACAGAGAGACCCAGCATTACTCAGGCTCTCCTTAAAAATACTCTATTTTTTTCTCCTTTGGCTGGGTGGTTCATGTTTCAGCTGTAACATTCAGCCCGAGTTGGCCATTGCCATGTAACAATCTCCTCTTTGTTTCCCCCTGCTACCTCATTTCTCTCTATTAGCCTTTAATCCCTGTCAGGGTTTCACCTTTGCAACGATGAGGTCACAGCTCACGTTGATTGGGAAAGGAAATCCTGATGATCGTTGCTGACAGAAAGCTGATAATGCTGGTTTGGGCAGCAATAAATTCTCAGTCTCTAAATGAAGACTAATCTTTGAGGCAGAAATCACTTCTTTCAGTCGTTTTTTTTTTTGGCCCTCATTCACAAATATTTTCCCATGCTCGAGCTGCTTGACCTTTGGAGCATTCAATGCACCTATGTTATTGTGCAGAACTCTTTTCCACGGATCAAAATAAGCAGCCATCTATCAGGGAGAGGCAGGTGGAATTATGAAATAAATCAATGATGTTATCCTCATGGGGAATGCAGCACTTGGAGCTCTCTGTAGCCCCCTGCAACCCTAAGTGCAAAATTATCTGCTGCTGAGCAATTCTTTCCTGTCAGCATTTTTATTTCTTCAAATAACTCATTGTCAGGACCAGATTTTTGTATTTTTCAGGACAAAAGTACCTCATGCAGAGAGATGAAAGGGGTGAGCAGGAGAGGTTTGTGCTGTTACATTCATGTTGCAGACCTGATGAGTGGCCCAATAAAGACAGTTCTTAAATAACCCTGAGCAATGCAGATGCTTTTACATCATCAGAAATGGTGGTTTTGGTGTGCAGTTCACTTCAAATCACCAGTTCAAAGTTCAGCAGTGGCTGAACAGGGAGGACTTGATTGGAAAGCCAATAATTCAAATAACTGACAACGCTGTCAAAATCTTAACTTCTGCACCTTATGTTGTCTTTTTCTTTCTATTGCTCCCCCAAATGGATGTTCCTTCAGTATGCTGCAATCTAATCCACCCCTAGGGTCTCACCTACCTAACAGAGCCTCAGTGCTCCCAAAAGCAGCTTCCCTGTGTTCACACCTGGGCAGCTGTATCCAGGTTCAATGTGCTAAGAATTGAGAAGCCAGTGGTTGAAATCTTCAGCTCCCTCTCTGCTGGTCCAGTCTGGCTACTGATTTTGTCTCTGCAGCAGGCTGTACTATCCCCTTTGATCAAACTAACCCTGGACTGGGGTCTGAATTCAGATTTGAACTTTACCAACTGGGTCTCCTCCAAGTAACAAAGTGGGCATTTTACTGCTAGCAGTGACAGAACTCTGTGCTCCTGTGTACAGCTGGTAGCATTTTAGTCAGGCAATCCCTATGTAATCTATTCTAATTTTTTTTCTTCCTTCCACAGTTTGTTGGTCCTCCCAGTGGTGCAAATCCACTGCTGCCTGGCCATAATTTTCTCTGAATACACAGGCTCCAGCAAAAGTCCTGGAGGGAGCAATTCAGGTGCCTGAACACAGGTTCCTTCCCTGCTCATCAGCTGAATGGAAAAGTAAGTTTGCCTTGTACATCATCAAGGGTCAGAAATGGCTCATTACCTGATGACATAGAAACCTTCTGTGTTTACACTGACACTCCCACCTTTGCAAGGACAAACATTGCTATGTTTGTATCCTAGTCCTTATGCCTACAGGTGAGTGCTTTATACATACCGGGATCTGTCTGCACGTATCAGATTTTCCAGTCTTTTGTGGCAAGTAAATCTACTGGCCCGTGGGTTAAATCTTTCAGAGGAGAAAGGGAAGTTTTCCTCCTTGAATTGTTTTGATGTTGGGATTATTTCTGATCTGGGTTTTGTGAAACCTCTAGCATGAGCTTCACTTTGTTTTGCAGCAAGAGAAATTTCTCGTTAGACAAATTTGGCTGAAACAACCCCAATCCTTGGGGCTGTGGAAGCAGGAAGGGTAAAGGCAGGGAGGCAGCTGTCATACAGGGAGGGCAAGCAGAGATGCTGCCCTGCTTAACCTGCTTTCCATGACCTGCCTGTGTGCAACAAGAGTCAACTTCCTTAACTGCAAGAATATTATCTCTGGGAGGGACTGGGTTGAATAGTCTGGCTCTTGTTTCTGCCCTTCATTTGTATGCCTGGGGACAGGGGCAAGACAAAACCCTGCATAGGTAAATAAACTGCAGCAGAGCAGTCAAGCTTCACAGGACCACAGCATCATCTCATCCCTCCTGCACTCCCAGGGCTCTGCTCCACATTACAGATCTCACTGGGATCTCTTGCTGACTCCTTGGAGCATCTGTCTGTTTTCTGCCCACACTGCACAGCTCCATTCCACGATATTTAAACCTGAAACTGGGCATAGTAATGCATCCTGGCACAGAGATGTGGAGATATGCTAATTGCTGATGGATAAAGTCCCAATAGATGGCACTTGCTTCTCCTGGAGCAGATCAAACTTCCTTCCATGCATTGCAAATAGCTTTTCCTCTGCATCACTTCACAAGCAGTTCTGAACAACAAAGACACTATCCTGCTTTTTGTGCAGACCTGTTGTTAAAAAGCACATTTTTAAAGCAACTTTTTCTTGGCATCTTACATTTTATGTATCAATGTAACATAAAAGTATCTCAAGACAAGGAAAACCCTTTAAGAAAGAAAATTTGGGATGTCCAGTACAGGGCTACTATTCCTCAGTGTCATTTTAATCCAGAGAAACAACTAGAACTGAGTAATTAAAATCACCACAAAAGCTTTCTCCAGCTCTGCACTGAGTTCATTATTCCCATTTCAAAACAGAGTCATTTCAACTAAAGTAACCCCAGTGTAAGAATTCTCTTGAATTTGGGATATTTTATATACATAAATGCTCTTTCTTAAGAAACAGTTCATTTCATCTGTATTTTAACCCCATTGGCTGCAAGTATTTTTCCTTCAAATCCCAGCTCTGCACCTATTTCAAAACACAATCACTTAAACTAAAGTAACCCCAGTATTATTGTCTAAGAATTCTCTCAGATTTGGGAGATTTTATATAAATAATTGCTCTTTCTGAAGAAACAGTTCATTTCATCTGTATTTTAACCCCATTGGCTGCAAGTATTTTTCCTTCAAATCCCATTTTCCACTAGATGATTTTTTTCTTAGCTTTTTATCACTCCTTTTTCTTCAAAGGTTGTATAACAATTACAACCAGGTATCCTCAGAATATTCAGCCTATCCCAGAGGTGGCATGTGATTAGTCTAGTGCCCTATCAACTGTTTCAGTCTCTGGATCCAATCCTTCTATGCTTTGCTGCTTGCTAGTGTAGATGAAGCCTACACAACTTCTTTAAGGCCACAGAGAATAACAAGACCAGAATGGAGATAGAGCTCAGCCCTTCCAAGCTTCTCCTTACCCATTTGAGACCTGTAACACAATTAAGTGTGCAGGTATAACAGTGCATCCAAAAATCTCACAGAATCATAGGATGGTTTGGGTTGGAAGGGACCTTAAAGACCATCTAGTTCCAAGCACTCTGCTGAGGGCAAGGACATCTCCCACTAGAACAAGTTGGAAAAGGCTCCATCCAACATGGTCTTGGACACATTCAGGGACAGGCCACCCACAACTTCCCTGGGCAACTCACTCCAGTGTCTCACCACCCTCACAGTGAAGAACTTCTTCCTTATACCTAATCTACATCTACCCTCTTCCAGTTTAAAACCATTACCCCTTGTCCTATCACCACACTCCTGATATGGAGTCCCTCTCTGTTTTTCCTATAGGCCCCCCTTAAGTGCTGGAAGGCCATTCAGTGTGTTCTCCAGACTGAACCCCCCCAACTGTCTCAGCCTCTCCTCACAGGAGAGGTGCTTCAGCCCCTGAACCATCTTCATGACCTTCCTCTGGACCCACTCCAGCAGTTCATGCCTTTCTTATGCTGGCAGCCCCAGACCTGAATGCAGTATTCCTGACCAGAGCAGAGGGGCAGAGTCACCCCCGTGTCCTTCTCTGCAGAGCTTCTCACAATCCACTCATCACCTAGTCTGGGATTGCCCCAACCCAAGTGCCAGGACCTTGCACTTGGCCTTGTTGAACTTCATGAGGTTGGCACAGGCCCATCTCTCCAGCCTGTCCAGGTCCCTCAGGATGGCCTCCCTTCCCTCCAGAGTGTCAACCCCCCCCAAGCCTGGTGCCTCCTTCAACCTTGCTGAGGGTGCACTCAATCCCACTGTCCATGTTGCCAACAAAGATGTTGCACTGGTCCCAGTCACCTCCTTGTCTCAGGCTACATAAAGCCTCATATCAGAATGTACATCTGATCACAGCTGCAGTTGGACAAGATGTCCCCCACATCCATCTGATCTGTCACCAGCTGCAGTTGGACAAGATGTCCCCCATCACATGGCCCTGTCCTTCTCATCATTTTCTTTTTCCTTTCCCACAAAAAGTGCTTTTCTTGCCATCAGTGAGCTCCACAGTGATGTGGGACAATTCCACCCACTGGCTTCTGACTAACCAACTCACAGATGATGATACAACCCAACTAATAACAGGTCAGCAGCATGAATACTGTGAGGCCAGAAATGATATCACATGGTGATGACAGTTTCTTGGTGCTGAAAGGATAAGTGGGCTCTATTACCTTCCAAATGAGCTTTATTGACCATAAGCTGAAGACCCTGCAAGTCCTTCCATCAGTGGACTTCCCACTGTTTAACAAGTGATGATCTGCTCTGCTCTGTAGATGGTTTAGTTAGATGAATAATATTGCCTTGGTATTTGAGAGTATATTAGCATCTCCATTCCTCAGTCCTAGCTGAAGGACCAATACCATGGCCAGTTTGCTTCAGGTTTTCCATCAGTAATCTGTGGTTTAAATTTGAGAGTGGGCAATGGAAAAAGCACAAGCCCAGTATGGTTTATTTTCATGTTCTCATCAGGGAAAAATGGTGATTTAAAAAGTGCCTTGCTGTAAATAGCTTAGCAAATAATTGATTTGTTATACAGCCAGATTTTGAGGAGATTAAGGACTAGATTAAAAATAACTGCCCATGATATCCAGTTATGTCAAACTGATCTGTCTTGACTCTTACAACCATCTCACCAGGCATCTGTGGATCTTCAGAATTCTGGCCACGTGGAAAATGGTTTTGGAGCCACAGGGTCTATGAAATATTTATTTGGGTTCCCCTCCCTTGAGTTTCCTTTTTGGTAAGAAAAAAAGTGAGGTTGAGGTGTTCTAGAGGGTCTGATGCATTTAGCATTGTAGAAGAACCAAATAAAAACAGGGGATGGGGAAGAGAGAAAAAGGGTCCATCAATAATGAAATTCTCTGATCAAAACTAACAGCCATGCTCCACTGACTTCAGGAAAGCACATTCAGGCCATGAACCCCAACTGGAAGGGAATAAAAGCATCTTGTCTGGACAAAACCTGCACAGGGTGAGTTCAGAGGTGGATGCTACTCAGTTATTTTAGCAGGTCACGTTTATGAGCCAGACCCAGGACTGCAATTACCTGAGTGCTCCTTATTGGAGCAGGAAT
>NW_008615952.1:21573-23124 GCF_000691845.1 Merops nubicus
GAACAGAGCAGGGCTTGTTTAAATCAACACAGAGGCTTGCAGGGGATTCCAAAGAAATGCCAAAGAACGTGGCAGGTGCTGAAGAGCTGCAGAGGGCAGGAAGGAAGAAGACTCGTGTATGCAATTAGAATTGCAAAGGAAATGAAATAAGCAGAAGATAATTGCCAGGTTGCTATCTAGCCTGTAAACAGGCTATAAGGTACCTGCTTTTACAGGCTCCTCCTCCAAAAATTCTGCTGTAAACTCATTAACACAGTACAAATAATGATATTCTTTAATCTCACGTGTGGGACTTAAAACCTGGAGTGAGGGACCTGTGGTTCAAAGCTGATTTGTTGACTTCACCTCTTTCTGATGGTCCCCAACACAGCACTGCAGATTAGTCCCTGCTCATTTGGTTCTAGCTCTATTTTATCTCTTTTTGGTGTTGTTATGACACCTTCTCTCCAAATGAGCACTATCCTCACTGCATTTACCTCATCTCTGTCTGCTTTTCCAAATGTTCATCATCAGAAGTGAAGCAAAACAAGTGTTTATAACTCCCTCTCTTCCTGTCAAGACTCCAGCCTCCCTCCCAGTCTGGGGATCTGTCAGTAGGACAAGATTATTTTTTCAGATTCCTCCAAGCCCTCAGATTCCAGTTAAATGGAGCAGAACAGGGGGATTTAGAGTTCTGCATTCAGAGCTCACACCAGCTTCCACAAAATAAACCCTGAAGTCAGAGTGAGTTCAGTTCAGCAGCTTTTTGGAGATGATGCAGTTACAGAGCTTTGGTGGCCCTCTGGTTAAGATTCACTGCACAGCAGAGGTTCCAGATAGAATTGAGCTCCTTCAATGACACTTTCCTCTGACAAGACATTGCTGGTCTGTATTTATGGAATGCAGTTTATGTGTTTTCCTGTATTGTTCTATTATATTTTATTTTTGAAGGAGGCATTTATGGGTATTTTAGATTTTTTAAAAAAATATTTTAATAAAAAGATGAAAGTTAACTGAGATTAATAGAATGACTTAAAAGAAGATGAGGTTTCTTTCATTCAGGCTTCATCAAGGAGTCATCCTGAACCATAATCTTGAAGTGCTTCCTGTGAATCAGCTGAAAAAATATTCCTTTGACTCTGCTTTTTCATACAGAACAGAAAAATACTAGAATTTGAACTTTCTAGCCTGCTGTTAGTAGTTCCTACTGATAGACCCAGAAATATGGAAGCCACGAGACCCTCAGAGGTACTTCACCTTGGGTAGGTCTTTTGGCAGACTGGGAGGTTTAATTGTTTGGGGTTTTTTTTTCCCCTATCACAAACCAGCCAAGTGATAGCACCTCTCATTCATATATTGGAGTTGTGGTCTCTAAATAACTTATCTGATTCACATACAGATAGCTATCAAATGCTCTTCTCTCATCTGAGCAGTTGCCTTGATACCATCTGGCAGCCACTCAACCACTTAGATGTGAACCCACTGAGCTGAAATTACTTCAATCAGATTAAAAAAAAAGGAGAAGCAAACCCCTAAACTGCCAAATTTCTGCAGCTCCTTCTTCAGTCTTTC
>NW_008615953.1:0-226 GCF_000691845.1 Merops nubicus
GGGATGGATCTGGTTAGATTGATATCAGCCAAAGAATTGATATTCGTTCTGGTATTTAACCAAAAAAGTGATAGTCTTATGTCACTCCAAATGTGGGTTTAGATAAACAGATTCTCTCCCCTCTGTTGTTACAAAACATGTAGTGTGTCAACATTAGGGAGTGTATCAATTCCCTGGCTCTGGCTGAGGAGGGAGGGGAGGAGCGAGGGCGTGCGGGACGGGGCGA
>NW_008615953.1:337-706 GCF_000691845.1 Merops nubicus
CCCCCCAGCTCCCACCCCCCTGCCATGGGCTGGGACGCCTCCCAGGGCAGGGTGAAACCTCTGGAAAAAGAAGAGCTGTTTGTGAAGTGTTAGTCACAGCAAAAGGAGTTTCCTTGTTGTTCTAAGACGGTGTCAGGGCTCCCAGCAGGGTCAGACCCTGCCTGGAAAGAGCAAACCCAAGTTGGTGTGACAGCAAGAGCAGTGTGGCCCTGGGGCCAAGGCAGTCAAAGGTATCAGGGGATGCATGGAGAAGAGGGGGGCCAGCAGGTCAAGGGAGGTTCTCCTGGGTCCAGTTCTGGGCTCCCCAGGTCAAGAGAGACGAGGAGATAGTGGAGAGAGTCCAGTGGAGGCTCCGCAGCCGCGTGTGGG
>NW_008615953.1:1062-1445 GCF_000691845.1 Merops nubicus
GATGATCGCCAGAGGTCCCTTCCAGCCCCACCACGCTGGGATCCTGTGGTAAGGAACCACATTGTACCACACAAGGAAAGGGGAGAAGGGCTGCAAGAGCTGTGGCTGTGCTGAGGGGACCAAGAGGAGGTTGGAGCCCTGTGAAATCCTGCCCTGGTCACTGCTGGAGCATCAGGCAGCAAAGTACTCCCCACCCATGGTGTTTAATTAAAGTCAGCAAACCATTAACACCGAGGACATGATACTGGGGCAGCTCTGGGTACACTCCAGTGAGCAGGATTTGTTGTTGGACCAAACTAGTGACAGGACAATGGGCTGAAATTGCATCAGGGGAGGTTTAATTGGATCTTAGGCAGAATTTCTTCCCTGGAAGCGTGGTGAGG
>NW_008615953.1:1546-2193 GCF_000691845.1 Merops nubicus
TGTGGCTTGATGATCTTAGAGGCCTTTTCCAGCCTTAGTGGTTCCCTGGTTCTGTGATCTCTGCTCATCCTCTCTCTGCTCCCAGGGCCAGTCATGTTTCCACGTGCCCAGGGAGGGGGAGAGCAGAGGTGCCAGTGGCTGCCAGCAGCCTGGAGCTTTGGGGGAGCAGGTTCCTGCAGCGTGGGAGGCAGCAGCTTCATCTGAACTTCATCTAGAAGGGAGAAGGAAGGAGAAAGGAGGAGCTGCCATTTTCCTCTCCCAGCAGCAGCTCCTTCCCCGTGCCGGGCCGTGGGCTTTGGGTGGTGACCCCGTGGAAGGTTCCACATGGAGCTGCCTGTCCCACGTCACCCCCGTCCCCCAAAGCTGCAGGAGATCTGAGATGGAGCCAAGGGCAGCAGTGGAGACAGCCTAAAAAAAAACAGGAATGGGGCTTGGAGATGGACAGAAAAATCCAGCACCACATCCCTAAGGCAGAGCACAGGGAAACGTTGCCATGCTCAGATTTTCCCTCTACAGCAAACCAAAAAGAATCAGGGAGTGGTTTGGGTGGGAAGGGACCTTTCAAGGTCGGCTGGTCCCACCCCCTGCAGGGAGCAGGGACATCTGCAGCCAGAGCAGGTTGCTCAGAGACCCGGCTCCTGCTCTCC
>NW_008615953.1:2234-3752 GCF_000691845.1 Merops nubicus
AGCTTCTCCTGCTGCTAATCTGGAGCTGAGGATTCCAGAGATGGCTCCGTGTGCCCCTGCCTGCCCCCAGCCCCGCCCAGGGGAGCTCTGCATCCAGCCCAGCTCATTAGCTGCAGCTCTCCCGGGCTGAATGTCTAATCCCCTCTTTGAAAGGTCAATGCCAGTGGTGAGGCTCCTGTCCGAGTGTTTCCACCAGGAAATGGAGACATTTCAGGGGGTTTTCCACTGAAGCTTTGGGGCTTTCACCTTCTCCTGTGTTATTATTTGCTGGAACACTCTCAGTGTGAAGGCAAACGTTGCTTTGTGCCTCATGGTCCCGTGTGTCCTCTGCCACCCCCCAAGTTCTGCTGCTGGGCTGGTGACAACGAGACACCACCACTGAACCATGGCCCACAGACCACATCTACAGGGCTTTGGAACCCCTCCAGGGGTGGGGGCTCCAGCACCTCCCTGGGCAGCCTGGGCCAATCCTCACCACTCTGCCAGCCGAGAAATTCTGCCTAAAATCCAACCTCAACCTCCCCTGGGGCAACTTCAGCCCATTGCCTCTGATGCTGGCCCTTGTCCCTTGGGAGCAGAGCCCGACCCCCCCCTGGCTCCAGGCTCCTGTCAGGAGCTGTGCAGAGCCAGAAGGTCTCCCCTGAGCCTCCTTTGCTCCAGGCTCAGCACCCCCAGCTCCCTCAGCTGCTCCTCCCCACACTTGGCCTCTAGACCCTTCCCCAGCAGCTCCGTTGCCCTTCTCTGGACCTGCTCCAGCCCCTCAAGCTCTTTCTGATCCTGTGGTGCCCAAATCTGACCCCAGGACTCCAGCTGTGGCCTCCCCAGTGCCCAGCCCAGGGGGACAATCCCTGCCTGCTCCTGCTGCCCACACCAGTGCTGACCCAACCATCCAACCCCCCCAGGGCCTTTTCTGCTGGGCACTTTCCAGCCACTCTGCCCCAGCCCTGGAGCATCCTCCTGCTCAGGTGGCACCTCCTGGGTTCCAGTTTGTGCCCCTTGCCCCTTGTGCTGTCTCTGGGCACCACGTTTTGGAGCAGGTGCCCTGTGCCGTGGTGAGGAACGTGCTCCACGAGGTGCATGTGCCTGCTGGGCAGGAGGAACTGGGCTCTGTCATCCCCCTGCTGCTGGTTGCCTCAGACGTCTCCGTTAGTTGCTAAATTCAGCTGTTCCTTCACAAAAAGGAGAACAGAGAAGTGGCAGCTGAGGTGGGGGGGACTTCCCTGTGCTGTGGGTGCCCCTCGCAGAGCCCTGAGCCCAGGGGGGACTTGCCACGAGCAGGAGCAGGAGGGACACTGCTCAGGGCCCTTCTGGACAGGGCTGAAAGGAGCCTGGGAACTGGTGACCTGTGGAGCTCCCCTCTGTGCCTGGGAAGATCACGGAGCAGATCCCCCTAGGAGCTCTGCTAGGGCACCTGGGGGGCAGGGAGAGGATTGGAGAGAGCCCCCATGGGCTCCTTCACTAGGAGGGTGATGAGACCCTGGCCCAGGTTGCCCAGGGAAGCTGTGGATGCTCCATCCC
>NW_008615953.1:3875-4230 GCF_000691845.1 Merops nubicus
TGTGGTAAGCCCTGCCTGGCCAAACTAGTGGCCTTCTAGGATGGAGAGGCAACATAAGGACACAAGTGAAGAGCTATGGATGCCATCCACCTGGCCTTCTGAAAGGCCTTGGACACAATCCCAAACATCATCGTTCTCCTCTCTCTTGGAGAGGTGGATTTGCTGAACCCACTGTTCAGAGGGTGAGGAATGGATTGGGGAGTCGCATCCAGTGGTCCAGATGGAGATCAGTGACAAGGGGTGTCCCTGGGGGGTCAGTGCTGTTTGATACCTTCACCAATGTAATGGGCAATGGGGTCTAGGGCACCTGCAGGAATTTTGCAGATGACACCAGGCTGAGTGGTGCAGTGGCCAC
>NW_008615954.1:0-4601 GCF_000691845.1 Merops nubicus
TAGCTTCCTGCATCTAATACAGTTTTTTTGTCTTGATAAAAATATTAATATTTGAATAAGAGGGTTTTTAACCTGTCCTGCTTTCATTTAAATGAACTGAATGCATAAGAATTCCATATTTCTTTCTGCATCAGTTTGTGATGGCTTTAGATTAATTCTGTATCATCTTTTAAAGATCTATTCTCCAGATCACACCAACAACAGCTTTTCATCAAATCCTTCAACTCCTGTTGGTTCTCCCCCTTCTCTCTCAGGTATTGTTGTTAAAATTCTATTTTACTGAACGTTTCAACCTATTTTTGGTAGGAGATGCCCTAAAACGAGCTCCTACAGTGCTGGGTGTGTGCTGCTCATCAGGCGGCAGCCCCAGGCGGTCCCCAGGGGGCTGCTGGCCCTGTGGAGTTGAGCAGAGAGGTGTCCTACACACCGTGTGGCCAGTGCAGAGAGAAGGTCCTGGCAGCTCTCGGGTGGATGCTTTTACAGACAAGCAGTGGCTTTACACGTCCCTGTTACAGCTCCCTGCAGCTCCCTCCGGGCCTTGGGGCAGATTTGTGCCCTGGGCAGAGCGTGTCCCCGTGCCAGGGACACCCAGGCCCTCGTGGCCACCTCGCCCCAGCGTGGCTGTGCCAGGTACATCTCCGTAGACGTTGCCCCCATCCCCTCCTGGGGCTGAAGCAAACCCCAGTTTGGGCCATAAAATGTGTCTCTGGACAAACTGAGCCCCTGTGGATCCAGTTGATCCATTTTCTGTTTTTACAGAACTGCATATTTTAACTAAACTCACTTTGCTAATAAAAGCCTAAACTGAAAAGATCTGGAGGCCCAGGGTAGTTCTCATGAGTATCAGGTCTTTTAAATGTTTACCTGACTATAATAGAGACAATGAGGCTTCTACTCCCATGAGTTGGAGAAGGCCCCTTAGCTTCCCATCCCCTCTTTGAGATGAGATCTGTGTCACAAGTAACCAAAGACCCCGATCTCCTCTTTGTGCTTGAGCCCTGGATCCTGCTAAGCCCACCAGGAATCCTGAAAGGCAGCTGAGCCCCCATGTTTCCATAGGGCAGAGCTGGTGTGATCCATCCCTCGTGCTCCATGGGACATGAGTAGCAGGACACAGGTGGACGGAGCTCCTGGGCTCCTGATCCTTTAAGGTAGAATCATAAACTGGTTTGGGTGGGAAAGGACCTTCCAAGGCCATCCAGTCCAACCCCCTGCAGGGAGCAGGGACATCCCCAACCAGAGCAGGTTGCTCAGAGCCCTGGCCAACCTCCCCTGGAATGGTGCCCCATCCTCAGAGACACAGACTTAGTAGCAGTTTTGCAGTGATGAGCCCCTTATGAAGGGAGGGATGGAGCAAAGCTTCTGCTAGCTGGCAGGACGAGGTCCAGGAGGACACAGGTCCACCTCCATCACACTCACCTGCTCTGAAGGAGCTTGTAACATTGGGGTGAAATCCAGTCAACAAATGTCCCCACAGAGCCACCTCTAGCAGGGGGCAGAGGGACCACCTGGCCTGTCACAGCTTGAGGGGGTCTCACACCTCAGAAGACAACTTTCTGCCCTTATTTTGCCCCAGAGTCACCCCTAAGGTGTAGCACCCCCAGCTCTGGGGCTGCGTTTCTCCTAGCAAGGCTCCGATGAAAGGGGCTGAGCCAAAGAGAAAAATCCCCTGTTCTCTTGGGCTGTGTTGCCCCACTGGGTAAATAGGGAGAACCAGTGTCAAAATAAATAAAATTAAGGAGTATAAGTGCATTTAAATAAGAGCTGAAAGTGTTTAACATGCAAGACGCTTTCCCTCAAGGATATCAAGGGCTAGTTACAAATTATTGTGAAAGGAAAGATCTCTGCTCATTGCTCTGTTCAGTGCTGTAGCAAAACTTCAGCTAAAAGCTCCATGGGGACCAGAAAAGGGAAGATTTAAGTCTTAATTAGGACTGACATAATTTTGACTTTTATGAGGAAAAAAAAATGATACTGTGAGAGCCTAAAAAAAACAAATTGCTATGAGTTCCACCCTGGCCTGTCTCAGTCCCAGCACACGCCACTCTAGTGAGACATTAAGATTAAAACCCTGATATTTCCATCTCAAATTCTTCACCCCGTTTTATGAGGTCATCCAGAAGATCACACGTTCAAAAGAGCATTATAAATTGTCTAAGCGTTGTGCTGTGTATGTAAAAGCTGTTGGGAAAACACTTGACAAAACCCTCCTTCTCCCCGAGTTTGCTTTGCCTCCTTCACAAGGGCAGCTTTTTCCCTAGAAAATGCTGCTGGAGATCAGGAGCTCTTTTTTTTTTCCCCCCCAGCAGCAGCAGGACCAGATTTAGAGCAGCAGATAGAAACCAGAAGGTTTTCGGTCAGACCCTCTGCGGTCTCACCAAGCCAAACCAAATAACCTGCCCAGAGAGAGCCCAAACCTTATCAAGCTCTACGTGAATGTTGTGTGCAGTGCTTTCACCGACTGCCTTTTTTTTTTCTTTTTTAAAAGATTCTGTAAAATTGATGGTGGGATGACGTAATGGGTGGCACGGAGCGTGTCTGGAGGCCAGGCTAGGAGAAAGGGCCGGTGTGTGCCGGGCTCCTGGAGGGCTCTGGCTGCCCCAGGGCCACGCTGCTGCTCCTTCCACCACCGAGACCTTCCCTTCTCCCGAATGAATGCAGCCCTCTATGCTGAGGAGCAGCCCGGAGGAATTTGTGGCCTGCATCTACGTGCTTTGCTACAAAAGACCTTTTTTTTTTTCCTGTAGATCCGTGTGTATTTTGGAAGTTCTCCATATGTCTGCTCTATAGTCTATCTGGAATACGGCATTTACATGTCTACAAAACTGTCCAAAAAGTTTGAAAGACATTTTTGTTTGCAGAGTTCTAATGGTAATTCCAATTTTACTATTAGCAGGCACAGCTGTTTGGTCTAGAAATGGAGGTCAAGCGTCATCATCTCCCAATTATGAAGGTCCCTTACACTCTTTGGTATGTTTTGATTAGTGACCTCCTCTGCCTCAGTATTTTACTTGCTGTTCTTTCCATTTCTCATCCATTCTTCTCACACAGGTTTTCATTTCGTTAGTGACCACTATGCCCTCGGGCTTGATTTTACCACCTCCTAAATTTGTACCATGGGTTCCCTGTGCTTTAGATCCGTGATGTGGTTTGAGATGCTCCTGGCCAGGGTCTCCTCTACTGGGGACACGGTGTTGGAATGTACTGAAAAGGGGAATGAGCACCACAAAAAGAGGGGAGAAGGAGCAGGAAGATGGAATAGATGGAAGAGAAGATGGGAGCAGAAAGCCGTGGTGGCTTCAGGCAGGACGTCACGTGGGCTTTGCCCACCAGTCCCGTGGAGAGAGGGAGGGAGCGCGGGCAGTGTGGCAGTGGTGGTCAGGAGTGGACATCTGTGGGGATCATCCCCAGTGGTGGTCAGGAGTGGACATCTGTGGGGATCATCCCCAGTGGTGGTCAGGAGTCCTCGCCCCAGCAAGGCCAGCTGGCTGAGCTTGCCAGACTGAGCTGGTCCTCAGTTCTCGTGTGGCAGAGAGGGTTAAAGGGACATCATTAAGATTTATTTTCCTTTCCTCATGGAAAGGTTAAGTCAGAGCTGAAGCTGACTCAAAGCATAGTAGGACAGGGAAGAACTGTAGAGAGTCCCATGTCCCCTGTCTCCTCTTGGATGATTGTTGGTCTGAGGTGGAAGTCTAGAGGGTTTCACCAGTTCACCTGACGTATTGTTGGGTGTGAAAGAAATAGTGTTGGAGCTTAAAATTTTGCTGAAAAGACAGCAATTGGGTAATTGCTGAGTGCACATTGTCCAACCCTCCTGGTGTGGGACAGTGCCACAGTCCTCTTGGCTTCATTGGAGGTTTGCCCAAGTCAGGAATGAGTGTGGATTATCTTTTGTGCCCCGATACCGAAATCCTTCTCATGACTGAGCACGATGCTTTCTGTGTGTTTCCTGGAGGGTCAGTTATTTTGGTTTTTTGAGAGCAGTGGGCTGGTTAGAGCTTTGCTGGAGAGATCCATGAGCTATGCCAGGTTATTTTTGCAGCTCAGGTTCCCCAGTTTGTGGGGACTGTCCTGTTGAGCTTCCCCCTATTTGTGTTTCATAAAGGACAAAGGCCTTATGTGGCACCAAGGTCCACACATGGAGGACTTGGAGATGGTTGAGGACAGTGGTGGGGCTTGAGGGAAGCAGAGAAGGGGGTGCAGGGGGGGTTCTGCAAGCAGTGGCTCCCACTGTGGGTTGTTCCCAGAGCATGACCCACAGATGTGGGTCCTTCCTTCAGTGGAGCAGCCAGGTAAAGCCTTCAGGTTGTTCCTCTGTGCAGCCCGTTGGCTTCTTCTCCTTGCCCCGCCAGCAGCACACCCCAGGGGCTGGGTTTTGGCTTCACAGGAGATGGTTGGGAGGCAGTGACTGGGGGAAGAGGCAGTTGGGGTTCTCCACAGCCCTCCCCAGAACTTTAGTGTGGTTGGAGACGTGGAAGGCAAGGGCCTGTCCTTCTCAGGTGCGTGGCTTAAGGACCCCAGTGACATTGCAGCCAGGGGGGCTGGTTTGGGACACCCCCTGTCCCCTGGGACCACCCTGGCTGCTGGTCATCGCCACAGGC
>NW_008615954.1:4632-5001 GCF_000691845.1 Merops nubicus
GTTAGGGAGGATCATTTGTTGTTGCTGCTTTTACCTATTTTAAAACAGGATTTTGGGATGCAGACCTGTAGGGAAGAAATCCACTTAGGATCTGGTAGTTCCTCTTTCTCTCTTTGTGTGTAATTAGATGGGGGGAGGAAAATCCCAGTCAGAGACTGATTACAATTAGAGATGTATTTGTTTCTTTACTTCTACTTCTTTTTTTTTTTTCTTTTTTTTTTTTAATTATTATTTAACATTTTTTTAAGTATCACTAAAACTTTTCAAAGACACAGAGGGCAACATTTGTACTGTAATGATTATGTTCATGAGGAATCATTGAACCTGTTTTGCCCATGAAAATCAAAGCTGTACTCGTGTTAACCATGC
>NW_008615955.1:0-2067 GCF_000691845.1 Merops nubicus
CCCGCTCCACGTCAGGTTCTCCCCATCATCCGAGGTGCAGTAGATGGACTCGTCCCCCAGGAGGGACAGCCCCTCCACACAGCTGTACTTCACCTCTGTGCCATAGGGGAACTGCTCCATGCTCAATCCAGAGTGCTGCCCGTGGGCGATTTTTGGTGGGGGACCACAAACTATGAGAGAATAGAGAAAAGAAAAATTAAGATTTTCCTCATCTGGCGAGGGAGACAGAGAAGTGCCAGGAAGAAGAGAAGGCAGCTCTCCATGTCTGTACTTCAGGTTGCTCTCCTCCAAGTCCTCTCTACTTCTTGCCAGATTTGGCCCTGGCTCTGCCAGTGTTCCCAGGCTGCCCCAGTGAACTGCCCCAACCCTCCAGCATGGCCCAGCCCCGTACCACAGCGTGTGCCTCCACCCCCTCCCCTTCACCCGACCTGCCCTCATCCCTTCCTCTTTGCCACCATAAATGATCCTGCTCATGAACGGGATCAGGAAATTGTATCAAAAACCCTTGAACAGTCCTCTGAGAACTGGCTGCAGGTCCCATTACTCAACACATTTAATCGAGTACAGATCTGATAGAAGAGGAAAGAGTTAAAACCATTAATTGCCGTGATGTGGCTTCCTTCTCCTAATAACCACCCTCTCCCAGAAGCGATGCCCAGGTTACAGGATTTCTGGCTGCTGGTCCTACCCACCATGGAGATGCAACTCGTGGCACTGCCATGCCCGTGCCAGGCACACTCACCCTTGTCACAGTGTGGCACCGGGGGTCTCCACGTCCCGTCAGACCAGCACTGGCTCCTCTGGCTGCCCCTCAGCACGTAGCCAGGCTCACACCGAAACTGCGCCTGGTGCCCGAAGGTGTATTCGGCTTTCCTGGGGCTGACCTCTCTGCCGTGGGGCACCTCTGGGCTGGGACACTGCACCTCTGAGGAGCACCAACATCAGAAACGGCTTCCGTGGTTTGGGTCAGGGGGGAGATCAGGAGACATTTGCACAAGGGTGTTTTCCCACAGGCTGACCCAGAGAACCTGCCAGGAGGCCTGTTAATGCTGACAGACCCCTCTAGCCAGACCTGGGACGTTTAGGGACAAGAGCTGGGTGAGGACAACCATCTCCCCTGGAAGGCAGGACAACCTGAGCCCCGTGATTAGCTATAAATTGTGCTGGAGCAGTGGTACCCTGCTTGCTGCACCACTGCTTCATTTTCTGACCAGCTAAGCAACCAGCTGAGTTTCTTTTCAGCCACGCTGCCCTTGGAACCACAAAATTATTAGCAGTGAGAGGCAAAGCTCTGCTCAGCACCATCCTGAGGGTGCAGCAGCACGGGTGCCTGGAGAAAGGTGCCAATCCCACACCATGGAACGGGGGCTGTGCTGGCAAAGCGAAGGACGAGCTGCACTCACGCTGGCAGAGCTGCGGCGCTACCGACCACGTGAAGTTTTTCAGGCAAGTCGCTGCTGGAGAGACCCCGGGGAGCAGAGTGTACCCGGCTCTGCAGGAGTAGGTGACGACTGTGCCCACCGGGAAGTCGCGATGAGGGTTTCGCTCGGCGTGGTCGATGGCAGGAGGGTAGGGACAGTGACCTGGTGCCACAGTGGGGGACAACAGGGACCCTCAGAGCTGGCAGGGCCTGCTGGGGACACAGCTGAGCCCTGCCTGTGGGGGAGCCCAGCCTGCCCCTTGGGCAAGGACAGAAACCCCAGAGAGAAGCAAGAGACAGCAGCGACACTGAGCCTTGCTGTGGGGTATCGTAGAATCCCAGACTGGTTTGGGTGGGAAGGGACCTTTAAAGCTCATCTGGTCCAACCCCCCTGCACGGAGCAGGGACATCTGCAGCTAGAGCAGGTTGCTCAGAGCCCCGGACAACCTCACCTGGAATGGTTCCAGGGATGGGGCAGTGACCACCTCTCTGGGCAGCCTGTTACATATGGGAAGGTGAATTGAAATGGAAAAAAAATAATAGTGACAAATTCACCAAATAATGTGACTCTACGAGCATCTCTCTTCCAGTCCACTTTGGCATCTCGTTGGGCAGTAAGGTGGGACAACCAAACCCTGACAGCCCTG
>NW_008615955.1:2318-2763 GCF_000691845.1 Merops nubicus
CCGGCCACTGCCCAGGCACCGCAGGGTGTTGGTGGCCCCCACGGGGACGTAGCCGGCGTCACACTCCAGCGCGACCGCGGTGCCGGGGGTGAAGTTCTGTGGGGGTGTCAGCCGCCCGTGGGGGATGTCTGGGACAGGACACTGGACCTCTGTGGAGCACCAGAACACAGCGACTCAGGGGTGCCCTGAGACCAGCACCCGCTGCTGCTGCCCCTCTGCCTGGCAAGAGGAGAGATCAGGGGAACAAATGCAGTGGCTGAAGCAGGGTTAGTGCTCAGGGAGCCTGCTGGAGTGTGCTGGAGCCTGCTGGAGTGTGCTGGAGCAACCCCCAGCAGCAGGGCTCCCAGCGTGGAGTGTCCCCATTGCACACAGCCCAGGTCCTTCTGCCCTTCCCTAGTCACAGGCTGCAGTAGGACAGCTCCCCTCTCGGGGGGGGGGTGACTCC
>NW_008615955.1:2860-4533 GCF_000691845.1 Merops nubicus
GTTTTCCTATAATCTCTCTGTGACCTCTGTCAACAACTCTAACAGCTCTGTGACCCCCATCACACATCCACATCACTGATGGCCCCACGAAAAACTTCTTTGTCCAGCTACTGTATCTCCCACAAGAAATATTTCGGGGCTGGTCTGTAATATTACAAATTAATTATTACCAGCTGTAATAACAGAGGAAACTGCACTCAAGGCAGTTACAACTGGGGTTTCCTCATGTCTTGCAATAGGTGCTGGCAGGTCACCAAGACACAGTGTGTGTCTGGTACAGCCCTACCTGGTTGACACCTGGGTACAGCATCATCCCGGGTCACACCGTGCCAGGGCAGTGCTGGTGCTGCCTTTGATACCAGCCCCCCTGGAAAGAGCATCTCTGTACCCACAGGTCTGCCTAGGCCCTGGCTTGGGTGTCAGCACTGTGTTTGGAATGTTTGGATTTGGAAAATGGACTGAGAAGCACCATGAATGAACAACAAGACCTAGGAACCTGGAGAGGGTGTAGGGGTGGTGCTGGCAGCCGGGGGCAGCAGCCGCCTCTGCAGGGAGCTGCTGGGGCTGCTCTGAGCACTGGAGAAGTTTCTGAAAAGGCCTATTCGTTAAAAAAACCTGTCAACTTCCAGTCAGAAACTGAGTTATTCCTCTTCCAGAGGCAGTAGTCAGCAAATCTCCACTTCTGTTCTGAAGCCAGCCTGCAGGAGGTGTGGCAATGCAGCAGCTACTTTCGGTGTGTCTGCAGGGCTTAAGCAGCAGCCTTGCCCCTGATACCAGCCAGACTGCTGAACGTGACCTTTGTCATTAAATGGTAAATCTCCTACCTGTCTAATTGACTCTCCCCATCTTACCACCACCCTCAGACCATAAGGACATCCTCCAGCCCTGGGAACAACTTCTCAGCTACCCCAGGGATGATGGAGGCAAAGGGTGACACGGTGCCTGCGACACAAGTCCCAAACTCCTGACCAGAAGCTCTGCAGATGAGAGACCTGGCCCCAGGCTGCCCCAGGAGAAGCTCTGATCCAGCTGTACTTGGTACCACTCCTGGGGGGCTAACCACACCCCAAAGTAAGATTTTCAAAAAGCATTGGGAATTTGGGGTGGCTCTTTTCAAACAGCTAAAGAGGAGAAAGGGGCAGTTAGCAGCAGGCACTGAGCTCAGAGTGCCCTTACAAGACCCTCGGGCACAGCAGGAGAGCAGCCCCTCCAGCCAGAGGAAGGTCTCTGCAGAACTCTACTGCCCCAGTTATTACATGTTTGATCCCCAAGCAAAGCTGAGCCCCAGAAGCAAAGAAAACGAGCAGGGGAATGACACTCACCCAGACTCCTGGCCGGCTCCAGCACCAGCCCCAGCACCAGCAGGAGCTGCCCCGGGCAGCACAGAGACACCAGCATGGTGTGGGGAGCTGCAGGGGGAGAGAGCCAGAGCCTCTCCCAGAGCCTCCTCCTGTCCAGAGCCCGCTGGGGAAGGAGAAGCTGCTGGGGGAAGTTGGGGCCAGGGCAGATGAGCCACCCCCAGGCCTTCTGACCTGCCCAATCACAGAATGGCTTCGGCTGGAAGGGACCCTGGAGATCACCTCATCCAGCCTCCTCTCAGCTAGGCCAGGTTGCTCAAGGTCTCATCCAGCCTGGCCTTGGACACCTCCAGGGAGGGGCATCCACAGCCTCTC
>NW_008615955.1:4878-6197 GCF_000691845.1 Merops nubicus
AGCAAAGTGGGAGAATCACCTCTCTTGATCTGCTGCCCACACCCCTCTTGCTGCACCCCAGGATGGGGCTGGCCAGGGCTGCCCTCCCCCAGCTCTCCAGCGAGGATGTGCCACGGGAGGGAACACTGCTCTGCCAGCTTCCCCGGGGAGGACAGGGGGAAAGAAGCTGGTCTGCAGCTCAGCAGCATCCTGGCCTCATTTCTGGAGGGGGTGGGGGCCAGGCTGCTGTGCACAGCCCCCCGCAGTGCCCTTGGGCAGCAGCAGCCCTCCCTGCCTCACCAGCAATCTCTTTATACTACAGGGAGGACAGAATTATTACAAGCCAGACCCAGCCACCATTACAACTGAAGCTTTATTATAACCTTGTGGTGAAGGAGCACTGGTCTGATCCCAAGATGCTGATGGAGCATCTCCCCTTGGCTGGGGGTTGCAGGAAAAATTCATCCGTTTCTTTCTTCACACCTATTTCCAACTGCACCCACACAGATGCCTGTCCTGCTTGGGAAGCAAGCCTGGAGGTTTTGTTTTGCTGGAAAACAGGCTTCAAAGGGTCCTTCACCATGCCTGCTCTGGAGGTGAGAGCTGATGAAGCAGTTATGTGCTTGTTCACCATAAGGGATGCAAGAGATACAGCAGAGGAGCCGTGGGGCAGAGTGGGTGGCAGCTGGAGAGGTGCAGCAGTTGTGGGGCCAGCTTGGGCTGGGGGGGCTGCCACGTTCATATCTGTCTGACACTGACACTCCACTCAGACCCTTCCTCACTGCACCCTGGTCAGCGTTACAAACCTATCTAAGAGTAAAGCTGTAAATGTGTGGAGTATGAACCTAACCCGGTGAGCTCAGACAGAATTAGCCAGAAGTTGTCACTTGCTGACTCCCCACGTGGCCAAGTCTGTGTCTTGACCAACTGGTAAATTTTGTTCTGGAGTTAGGTTAATGGTTGGACTTGATGATCTGAAAGGTCTTTTCCAACCCAAACGATTCTACGTTGTCTATGTTGTCTACTTAAGTGTTAGTATGAATTACAAAGTCCTAAAAAATCCTTGGTCAGCATGATTATTCACCATGCCAAGAGGATGGTTCTGAGGATACCCGTGATGACAGTCAGCCACGTCCTGTGGTTTTTTGCAAATTTTCAATCTCCAGGTACAGTTTCTGGATTTCCAGCATAGTTTTCAGTTCATCCAGAGGAATTCCACACTTGAAATCTTCCCAGTTTTCTAAGATCCTCTTACACGTATTATGCTTTTTCTTTAAAAGAACAAAACAAAGAGAGAGGCCATGAGGCTGTGCTGTGGGGGCCTTCGTGCCAAGCATCCC
>NW_008615955.1:6242-6632 GCF_000691845.1 Merops nubicus
TCAGGCCATTCCTACTGTGACAAAGCAACCACATTCCTGAGGTGGGACCGGTGCTGTTGCAGGCTCTAAATGGGGCAAGACAGCCAGAGCTTGGGCGGATGCGGGTACTTACACACGTGGGTGGTGGTATCCACGTGCCGTTAGGTGAGCAGGTGGATGTCTGGTATCCCAGCCCCGTGCTGGCAGCTCTGCAGGTGAAGGACAGGGTCTCGTTCACCTCGTACCACAGGCCATAGGAGCGGATCACCAGCTCCTGCTCCCGCCCCGAGGGCCGGCGGCACCGCACTGCAAGGAGAACTCAGGCTGAAAAACACAGCCACGGGAAGAGACAGAGGAGAGGAAGCCCTGCAGGATCCCCCTGCCAACGGGGGGTTCCAGAGAGCGGCACCC
>NW_008615956.1:0-8919 GCF_000691845.1 Merops nubicus
TTTTCTCTATTTATGGGGTGGAAGGATGGTGACAGGATTATTGTTGCTTGTATTATTACATCCCACCATCCACCCTAGAGGAGAACAAAGGCAATTTTATTCCTTCTTTTCCTTCCTAATCTTGCCTTTTCCCTTAAAGCAAAGTGCAAATTAAAGTATTCAAAGGTTGAACATCATGAGGTCTTATTCTCTGCTATCTGAAGGACATAATCACCACTTCTTGGAAAGTCTTCCACTGACCAAGGTTTTGTTGCTATGGTGACTTCTGCTATCATTTGCTTTGATGTTTACAGTATGACAGTGTGTCAAAAGCTTTTATTAAAAAAAATAAAATAATAATCCACCCATTCTCTCACCTTCCAAAAGGAGGTTTCTGTTCTACTCTTCCCTCACCACCCCTGTTTTATGGGCAGCTTTTAAAGGAGGAAAGTGATGTGATCCATTCCATAATAATCCATTTGTAGCAGAACAAAAAGTATTTCAGGTTGATGAAACATGAGAAAGTTCATCCCCTCTGCAGCCATTTACCCCAGGTATTTGCTACTGCAGACCCAGCCTTCCCCAGGGCACAGTGCACATGGCAGCAGTGGGGCTCCAGGAACCCAAGGGGCTGGTGCAGCAATGGAAGGGCAGGCTTTTGTACTCATAAAAAGGAAAATAAGAGAACAAAAAGATCTTCATTAGGAAGAGAGTGTTTGAATAATGCAGACACAGGCTCTATGAATCCAGCTGTGTTGCAAATACAGCTGTGTACCAAGAGGGAGATGGGCCTGGCAGCAGCTTTGACAGAAGCAGGGTGATGGGTGAGAACTGTCCTTTGGCTTCTCCCAGGGTAACAATTCTGATAACAACTCTGGGGTTTTTCCCTGAAAAAAAGCAGTCTGCTCAGCATAGAAGCAGCTGTGTTGGTAGACTATAAACATCAGCTAGAAAACCCTTTTTCTTCTCTGATCTACTGATACTCACTGGGAGATGTAAGAAGAGCAGTAAACATGTTTCGTGACATAAAATAACCAGAAGAAAGAACATACCACCAAGCACTGAGGACATTTTCTTAGATGTGTCTCAGCCCTGCACAGGACTAGGCTAAAGGCTTCCACTGCCAGGCAAATCCCTGGAGAACTCCAGCCAGGCTGCCCCAGCATGGCCACACTGGCCCCTCAGCTGCAGCAACTGCCAGCCCTAACTCTGCCATTGGCCTTGAGCTGGGGCCCACTCTCAAATCACTCCTGCCCAGATCATGCTGGTCCTGATGCAACTTGTAGGCACCCTGGCTCCAGTTTGTCCTCAAGGAGGTCCCTCCACCTTAGACACCGTCCTACTCGTTCCCCCTCAGAATCACTTCCTGGTCCTGATGCAACTTGTGGGCCCATGGCCCACCCTGGCTGCAGTTTGTCCTCAGGGAGGTCCCTCCACCTTAGACACCATCCTACTCGTTCCCCCTCAGAATCACTTCGGCTGGGGCACTGTACAATTTCGTGCTGTTCAAAGCCTATTCCTCCCCCAAATTGCTGCAAGCTACTCTGACTGATTGCCCTAAAAGCAGCTCTTTGACCCAGTAAATCTTTCTGATGTTATTTTTTTTTTTCCAGGTTACCTTTCAAAAGTCAGAAGCCACCACGGAGATGGGATGAGAAAGAAAAGCTAATACAAAACCCAAACCATCATGGGTGAGACACAGATTGCCACCAGACATCTTGCTGAACTGATCAGAATCACTGCTGTGCTGCCTCTGGCTTGCAGAGTGCTTGTTGATGGGGCTTGTGGCTGCTCATACAGGCACGTGAGGGTGCAAGGTCACAAAAACTGCTATCACAAGCCTACCTCGATCCTTGGGCATAATACCCAGCACAACATGTAGAAGCTGGTGAGTTTTCTTCTTCAGAGACACTCTTTGTGTTATGGGGAAGCTATTTCTGAGCTTAAGGGAATTTTTAGGATAATCCTGCAGCAAGCCAGTGAGTACATCTAAGAGCAGGGGATCTTCTAAGCTACTCCTGCTGCAGACAGGAATATCACTCATGCAGTGCCTGTACACACAGATTTTACTAGAGAAAGTCCAAACATATCCTTATAGTCTTAAAGAGAAAAAACCCTCCAATTCTGTTCTAGAACATCTGATGGAAGGTTATTAGATTTTTTTCATCCATTTAAAAATGACTGATGAAGTAATAGGAAACACAGGATTAGAGAAGGGGTTATTCTCAGAGGAGGGAGAGGTTAATGGAGAGTTCAGACACCAGGGCATCTAGTATGACAATGTTAATAGCTTGATCAAGAAAATGGGGAGCAAGCTGGCAGACTGCAGGGAAAAGTAAGGTGGTTTCACTTGAGAGGCCAAAGAGGAGAGTTAAAAAAAAACAATTTTGCAGTGATTATCCTGAAGGACTTAATATTGTTGAGGAATATAATGAAAACTGATGAATCTCACCCCTTGAACTACCAAATCACAGAGAGTTTTGAGGTTCTGCCCTTTTAGAAATCACTTCTCTTCTTTTCCATTCCTGAAGCACTCCATAGTCATGGCCATATAACATCATTCAGGTTTAATATGTAATATATTACTATCTCCTGCTGCTCTTCACTGCCCACTGACCTGCAGCCAGGAATAAAAAAAAAGCCCAGGTCATTTGCAAGGACTATGTCTGCTTCAAAGGTGACTCCATCAGAAACAGATCACTAGTGTTCTAAGCTCACACATTTGTTAGATGAAACAATACAGGGTACAAAACAGAAGAGGAAAAGCCCCCCCTGTTTGTCAGCTACTAGTATATGCTAAAGAACTACTTACTAACAGAGAATCCAAATATTCACCTGAAAGGCTGGAGGCACGAGTGGAGTATTGAGTGCTGGTTGCAGCTCCTAATTTCCTGGATTTCTCAGAGCAGATGAGGCAGACCTGATACAGAACAAAATCAAATTATAAACAAACAAATCATCACAAAGCAACATCTTCCAGAAGCTGTGCTCCCCATCCAGCCTTACCAAGAAATAAATGTTTTAAGCTGGTACTCTAGGACAGTTGAGCATCTTTCCTAAAACACTGGCTTTAGCCCATTCCAAAACAGTCTTATGTTTTGGCAAGAAATCACTGAAATGGAGTTTGGGCTATTGTATATTTATTTTTTATGATTAATTTTCATTTAAAGCTTCTAAAACTCCTCCATTTATATAAGTTCTGTCTGGGGAATACTCCTAAAGTTGAAATTTATGAGCTCATGGTTTCAGTATTAGAGCTCTAGAGAGTAATCCAAGGTATTTTGTGTGTAATTTGTTATAAGTGATTGTGCAACGGAGCTCAGATGTTGAAATGAAGATTAAATGCTTATAGGATTTCAGCTAAGATCTTGGCTCCTAAAGTTAATATTCTACAAGACTATGCAGACAATAAGGAGGGAAAGAATCTGTCTTCTGAAGAAAGCACTGCATTTCAAACACTTACTTGCATAAGAGCCTGTGTTCTCTTTGCCAATGTGATTTTCAAATTACGATCAACAGCTCAATCTGAGAACCCACAGGGATTTTCAAGGGAGCTGCAAAGGGTAACTCTAGAAGTGGTTCATTCCTAGCAGTAAATTGACCCTAGTGAACATGTTATTGCATTTTTTTTATAGTTTCACAGATCAAGGAAGTTTGAAAATCACTGAGCTCAGCAAAATAAAATTCAATCAATGGAACAAATAGAAAACCAGAAAAATAAAAAATATCTATGTTCTACACATTATCTCTTCTCAAATAAACCCAGAATTATTCATGAGGCATTCAATTTGTCCTGCTTTCTGCCAAAAGTATTTTTTAGAAGCAGGTTTAGTGAATACTAACTACTACAGTAATTATTTGACCTTCATTTCTCTTAAGACAAAAACCATTGGAGAAGTGTTACTAATGCTGAGGCAACAACACCCTTCTCCTTGAGAATAAGGAGACAGTTTTCAAAGAAGCTACTTCTGTACCTTTGCATTTCTAGCTGCCTCAGCTCTATTTGTTTCTCCTCATTGGTTTCCCCAAAAAGATTTTAGTGACATTTAAAAGAAAAAAGGAAACGTGTGAAAAAAGCCTGAGGGAAAAAATTCAAAATTTCATATGAAAATCCTTAAACTACACACTATGGTAACAGTAATTTTAAGGCTTACTGAAGCATGGGTCAGAAATAATAAAACCATATATCCTTGCAATTAATACTACCCTGTTCCTTTTACATTTTCAAATCAAATGCTGCTCACATTTAGCCCACAGTGTTGATATTACTAGGACAAAATTACATGAGTTTTTAGAGCTAGATCCCCAGAAAAACAGCCAGACTGGATGTAAAAAGTCAGAAACTGATAAATAGAAGTTACCTGGCCCATGCAGCAGCACACTCCTTCTTCACTTCATTAAGTAACAGTATTAAAATGTCTAGTATTAAAGTTAGTTATGCTTTCTGTGGCATTTTTTGAATTTCTGAGTGCTTTTGTCTTTGTGCCTTGCCCCATTTCAGATCACTCCAATGCTTTTTATTGGTTTCTTCTTTCCCCTTCTTTATACCTTCTCTTGCTTTCCACCATATGCTTGCATGAGGGTGTTGCCTGTGGCTTCATGATACTATTTGGCAACAGCAGACCCAGCTTAAGAAGTTACCAGCTCTTAAGTGTCCTGCACTGTCTTCCAGCATTTGTCTCAGCTGGTGCCACATCAGTCTGACAGTTCATGTGGTCATGCTCTTCATCACATCCATGAAGTGATCAGCTGAAACCCCTCTTTCTTCTCTGCCTGCTCCATTTCAGAAATCCCCTTGAGAAGGAGGCACAGCAAGCAGTGGTGGCACTGGCAGCAGTAGTCTTTGGCAGGAGGTGCAGGGGATGAGTGGCTTTGCAAGGTGATGGGATCTGTCCAGCAATGGGATAAAACTGGAAACACAGCTCAAAAGCTACTCTCAGCAAACCAGTCCAAAGTTATGGCTGTTGGTCTCAACTCCTGCTTGACAGGCAGAGCCTACAAAAGAGAGAGAGAAAAGGTGGATGGATGAGCAAGAAGACATTGGCAGCTGGGTTGAGGCACTGGACTGAGACAAGCAAGAGACAAGCAAATAACCAGGTACTGCCAAGGGGATGACTGGGGGGCACGTGGGGAGGGAGGATGGCAAACACACAGTTGGTGGCACAAATGAGAGTCACTAAGAATGATGCTGAGTTTGTATCATTTCTGTAACCAGTTACTATCAAACTTTATATTTACCAGAAGAAGATTTGTTTATTCTAAAGGCAGCACGTAGACATCTGCTCCATCAAAATGTGAATGTCTTTTTTTCCCTGGGGTGCCTAACCTCTTTGCATGGTATTTCAGGCTCAGAGCTACATCATTCTTCAAATGTGGTAAACTAACAACCTCCACCTCCTGAGAAGTCTGTCAGATAATGCTAATCATCCATCTCCTTGTTGTTGTTCACCTCATAACCTGTTGGCTTCACCCGTATGACAAAAATAAACATTTTAAACACTTGTGGCAATTGAGAGGGAAACATCAGAGATGCTGTGTAAAGTAACTAAGAGGAAAAAGAAACAGAAACCAAGAGCCATCTTTTCACTGCACTGCATTAAACTGCAAACAGAGAGAAATATAAAACCAAATGTACAACACAAAATGAAAAATTTTAAGTTTTCATAAACAAAAATAGATCATTCTTTCCACCAAACGCAGATGCCTCCTCTCTTCTGGAGCACCCTTCAGAAAGGAAAGCACTTCAAACAACCACTTCTTTTTCAGGCAAAAAAAAAGGTTTACTAGCACTTTTATTGTAATGGCTGTGATGTTCACAGCCCAAGATAATAAAAGGAAATATTCCAAGATTAATAAAATAATTTTAAATACCCAGTAGGATAATTTTCTTTTGTATGACATTTTATAATCCAAGAAGCAAATAAGTTTATGATTGGTTTATTCTAGAAGAAGTATTTGTAGAAGAGAATAGAATTATCAAAATCACCTGTTTGATCTAAAATGTCACTGAAGGCCTCACTAGTTTTCTTCTTGAGCATTTTCAGCATCTTTAATTACCCAAAGAGCCAGGTGGTTTTTGCCTAGTGGTGCATTGTCTTAACTCATCATGCTCTGGAATTAAGTAAAAAGCATTTGACAACTACATGTCACCAGGAACATTAAACTCTTGCCATGTAGTTTAAAATCATGTGTTTCAGTGCCAGCTAAAGACAGTCTAAATTTATCAATTTGATCTGGGAAGTTAGTGTCCAGTTGAGTTTCAAGTTTTCAAGTCATGGTTTAAAAGCTCAGACTTGAAATATTTTTCTTAACAGATATTCATCTGATTTCTTTCTATACAATAACTTCTGAGATAGTACTCTGACAGCAGTATATAAATAAATGTTAATTTTTCCAATTAATAATAATATCTAACAACACAATCCATAACAAAAAACCATAGATGACTAAATTCCCATGAATTCTAGTTTCAGCACCACAGCTCTTGCATTGTTTCTACTCTCTTGCAATTTTCCTGCTTTGGACAGCAATTGTTCCATTACTGAAACCCTCTCACTCACACAGGAAACACCATAATTCAGAATTTCTTTATCCTGCTGGTTCCAGAGCAGAATAAGTTTCCTTCACTCTTTTCTAAAACTCTCCTGAATGATATATGATAATTTCCCCTGAAACAGCCACATTTCACCTGTACTTCCCTCTGTTGGTGTCAAGGTTCTTTGGAGCCTCTCAGGAGGCTATGAATCTTAATGATAACAGAGCTCTCAATAACTCCAATAACTTATCATATTCTTTTTTATTGTTCAACAGCACAAAAGAATATTAGAGAAAAAAAGGTAATTTAATTAGCTCAGAGTTATGTTTGTGGGAATTAAGGAGCAGTTGTACTTTGAAGTGTGTCTGTGAAAATGGAGCTTCATAGTATCACGTTACTATGTCTTAGTGATTTCAGCCCTGAAAAGAGATCACAAGTCCTGTTTCCTTTTGTTTTCATGCCATTACTGACTGGTAGTGACCAGTAATACAGACTGTCATTAGAACTGAACTTGCATCCTTAGTTCCTGGGCCCCCCACACCAGTGGAAATAAGGAGGAGCTGAAGGGGTTGGTAGGACATGGAGACAGGCGTGGATTTGAGTGTCAATATTCTACCCCCAAATCAGCATCTGCATGAGCTGAACTCTTTGAGAAGTACAGTAGGAATCAATTTTCACAGGTAATAGCACTTTGCCCTAGCTCTGGTGGGTAAGTGCTGTCTCTGCCACCACAAATTCCTCTTCCATGCTGAATAGACTTTGAAATATCAAGTGCAAAATACCAGTTCCATTCAATTTGCTTTTACACCTAGAAGATGGGAAAATAATTAACACCATGCCTTTCATTTTTCTTAACCCCTCCTGCAATAAAAAACAAAGGCACTGAGGTGATAGCTCCCTTGTACCTGCTTTTGCTTAGTTTGAGATGTGTGTGTTACATAAAATTAGAGTTAGTAAAGACAAACAGTTTGGAAACAGGTCTAGACTTTTTTTTAGATGGTGGGAGTTGCATTGCTTTCCCCTCTTAACTTTTCTGATCAGAAATGTCATTTTAAAAGTCCTAAATAGCAGCCAGCTTCTGTTCCATTTCAGACAACAGTGGGTTTGGTTTTTTATCTGGTTTCCTGTGACACAAAAGAACTTTCTTATTTGGCTAGTAAAAAAAAAATTATTTTTATCTAGACAGATATTTAAGTCTTCATCTCTACCTATCTGTAATTACACAGAGAGAATAAACTCAGTTCCTTACCACTTCACCAGGCTCTAAAACCTTCCCTATGGAATTCTGTTTGATGGAAGATGTTTTACCCCCATTTTTCAACATGCTCCTTATACTGCCACTGCATAGCTGTATAAATAGTATTGCTGGACTCTGTCTGGATCTTAGAAGGAGCTTCAATGTAATATTTACAGCAATGGAAAAAGAGGCAACAGCCAAGTGTGTAAACCTGGCTGACATTCACCAAAATATCCCATGAAGTTAGAGTAGCTTTGCTCTGTCAGAGACACAACTTCATTCCTAACTTTGCTTTTACAAAGACTGTTACAATATTGCTCTCCACAATGCAATGAAAAATTGTTGCTGGCTCTTGAGATTGTGATCTTATTTGATAAAAAAAACACACTTTTAAAATTCACCTAGATGGCAATATCAATAAGAGAAAGTTGTGTAGAAAGTCTCATCTTTCATTTTACCTCTTAATGTGTCTTTCATTTTACCTCTTAATGTGTCTTTCATTGTGCAAAAGGTAATTTTTTATTTTGCAAGACAAGCCAACTGCACTCAGTACACTATCTTGCCATAGTATCTGTGGTCTCTTCTGGAGGTGGCTTGCAAATTGTCAAGATGAGCCAGGAAAAGATCAGTGATAAAAGAAGTCCCTAGTGTTGGAAATCCTGAGGTCCACGTCTCTCCCTCCAGAAGCATTTCTCCCCTCTGAAGTACCCACCTTGCAGCCTTTCTTTTGAACACTTTTGCAGGAAAAAGAGAGAATCTGACACGGGCTTTCTCTCTTATGCCCCAGAGAGTCCTGGCTTATCACAGGCATGTCAAAGTCAGAGTGCTACGTGTGTCCCTGCAGTAGGTACATTAGAAGCATCCCTATTAGGACAGAAATAAAGACTCTGTCACATCTATGGACTAGCTGCTGCCCAAGTTGCTCAGCAGAGATGTTAAAGATGATCCATTCTATGTGATGAAAATCAGGTCCCCTTATAAAAGCAAGTGGTGAGAAATATTCCAGAAGGAGCCATGGTTGTCTCCTACGCATGACAGACTGAGCAGGCAGTAAGAAGGAAGCAGAGCAAATAAAAAGAAATAACCTGTGATGAGAGATTTTTATTTCCTCAGATTTTTTACTCTTCCACTCAGAATGACAGGGAAAAAGTAATAATAAAAAAAAAAA
>NW_008615957.1:0-10582 GCF_000691845.1 Merops nubicus
GAAGAGGCTTGTGTTGGGAGTGCTGCCCTGTGCCTGCTCTTGGGCCCCTCTCGGCGTGAGGGGCTCCACAGGAGGAGATGTGCTTTGGAGGTGCTGTGGTTGCCCCCACAGCGGGTGTGGGACAGGCTCTGTGCCACTCACATCCTAGACTTCCTCGGGTGGAGGAGCAGGCTTGAGCTTTAACAACCTCAGGAGTCAGCAGTGATCTTTCTACTGCTCGTATTGTCGAGCAGGCCCAAGCCTTAGTGACTGGTTTTATTTTGTCTGGAGCTTGTTTTGCTATTTCTGCTCAAATCTTGCCTCCTGAATGAGAACTTGGCAAGGTGGGCAGCTCAAACACTGCTTCACACACCCAAACTCCCAGGTGGGGGGTGGTGAAGGAGCTGTGGGTGTGGGGACACCCGTGTGCCACACTCAGGTCGCTGCCCTGGCCCTGTGCTGCTGCCCTGGGTCACCACCTTGGTGTATTTATCTCTGCAAACGTCCCATGTCTCCCCAAAACACCTCAGAGAGGACAACGTGCTCTCCATTTTGTACTTGGAGAAGAGTGAGACGCAGGAACTGGATTTCCCCAGGATCTGAGGGAAGCAGCAAGACAAGCACAGAGCTCTCAGATCCTGACTTGCTGGCAATTAAACATCCCTCCTCTCCTCTTTCAAGTTACCTGCCCATTTTTTTTTCTCTTATCAAAAATATTTTGATCACGACTGCCAAAAATTTTAACTGCAGTTTGTGCAACGTCTTTTGGGCTTCTAGATTCAATGTCAGGTTTCATGAAAAAGGAGAAAATAAAATGACATTTTTCTCTATGGTCTAATTCCTGCATGTGCAAAAGTGGCTGTTAAATGTTTCTGGAGCTTTCTTAATTTAAAGCTAATTTTTCAAATAAATAAACCCATAGATGTTTTATTCCAGGAAATTACAAGGCTGCCTTTAGCTTCTGTAGAAAGAAATAAGAATAGATAGAACAGATTTTCATAGAAATCTGACTTTTATACTTTTTGTTATTATTTAATCTTCAAGTAAGAGTATAGATTGGGGAAAAGAAATGTGCTGGGTTTTCTTACCCTGGAAAGCTGAGGTTTCTTTTTGAGTTCCTGTGTTTTCCACAACCTGGGAAGAATGTCAAGTGAATTCGTGTGGGTACCTATCGAGTATATTTTCAGGACAACTTGAATTCTCAAAACCATGGGCTTGATAACCTTGTCTGGGGCATTCCTAAGGTGGCTTTGCCCTGAGAGAGAACTGAAACCTCAACCTGCCCAGGCTCTGGAGTAGCTTTAACATAAATAATTTCTAATTCTAAGTTGGAGGGAAAGTTGCCCTGTAGCATAATATGCTCCTTGCATCTGCTGACAGCTACTGGCCTGCTGAGTTTCTGCAGCAGCAGGAGAGGGTGTTTTTGAAGACAGAGGTTTTTTTGCTGCTTATCAAACCCCTGAAATGAATATTACCAGCAGCAGCTCCTGGCTGGGATGACGGGGGAGTGCTTGGCACAGCACCCAAACAGAGCTGGGAGGCTTTGTTCTCATGGGAACGTATCGCTTCCACGGGGAGCCGTGGCATGTTTTTCTGTGGTCTGAAATCCATGGGCCTGGATATGATAGAAAGGTCCTGGAAGGATTTGCTCTTGTACAGGTAACACACACGTACATTGAAATGCAGTCAAAAAGGAGTGGTGACCCCAATTCTCTTAAATGTTGTTTGCCTTCCACTTCATGTCTGTTTTCTTCCTGCTGCTAACGCTGTTTTATATGAAGTTTATAATGTTGCTCTCTTACCCAGAGGTGCTTGGGAAGTGTGGGTGCTCTGAGCCCAGAGGTGGAGGAGCTGATGTGCTCTTTCACCCTGCCATCAGGGATAGCTTCCTCTTACTTCCAGCCCAGCTGCCCTCAGGATCCTTATCACTTATCAGAAATTATTCTGTAGTAACCCGATGCCTGTTGTGGGGCGTGTCTGATTCAGGGAACCTTTCATCTGAGGGGCTCTTTTGCGTTGCTGAAAGAACTACCTGAGAAATGAGATGCTAATGGGGTGAATAAGGGTTGGAGGGTTGGGTACAACCTGACGAGGGAGGGGTTTTTAGTATTGAGGGGGTCCAGTGGTGTGCATTTAGGGGTCTGGTATGTGTTTTGGATTCCAGTTCTTCAGTACGACCTGACGCTTTGCCTTCTTACAACTGTAAGAACATTTTTAATTTTCTATCCCCTAGAACATGGTGATGAGTTTCCGAGTCTCAGATCTTCAGATGTTGCTGGGTTTTGTTGGCAGGAGTAAAAGCGGACTTAAACATGAACTAGTCACCCGAGCATTACAGTTGGTCCAATTTGACTGCAGCCCCGAAGTTTTCAAGAAAATCAAGGAGCTCTATGAGACTCGTTACGCCAAGAAGAGCTCGGAGGCGGCGCCTCAGCAGCAGCGCTCTGGGGAGGCTCCTCTCCCCATGCACCCCTCCTACGACCGCGCCGGCGCCGGCCCCCGGACTCCCCTCCCCACCCCCACCACCATCGACTACCCCGCGCTCTACGGGAAGTACCTGAACGGCCTCGGGAGGCTGCCCCCCAAAGCTGCCAAGCCCGAAGTTCGACTGGTCAAACTTCCCTTCTACACCACTTTGGACGAGCTGCTGAAGCCCACGGAATTAGGTGGGTTCCCCGAGGGGTTGGAGGGGTCTGGGTGAAGTCGGTAGAGGTGGAGGGGGGGGGTTGGGAGGAGGTTGGGGAGTTCCCTGGGGAGGGGAGAGAAGGTGAAATGAGTTGGGGTGTCAAAAAGGCAGCGGTGGTTTTGAGGCTCTGTGAGGTCGTGTGACAGAGGAGAGGCTGATGAATACAGCAGTGGGTGCCTTGCACTTCCCTCTCTCCCCCTCAGAATTTAGTCAAGAGTATTTACATCTGTTTTGTTTGGTTGGTTTGGTTTGGTTTCCATTGCCTTCGAACCAGAACATGGTCACTTTGAGGTGTAATTTGAAAGCCCTTCTTGTTGGGCTGTAGCCTTCCCTGGAAATGCTGCTGTGGTGCCTGTTGCAGTCTTGCTGTGACTCACAGCCTGTCCTCCATCGCCCTGATTTGGGGATATATTGATGAAAATCTTTCTGTACTAAGTGAGAGTGCTGCCTATTCTACCTTAATACTATTTTTCAGTTCTTAAAATACTTGACCCTAACCCTCCAGTGGGTGAACGAGGGTGGTACATGCATCACACAGTATTTCTGACTCTTTTTGTGCTTGTCACAGCTCTTTGTGCATGGTGCTGTGTATTTTGAGGGGATGCTGGAAAAAGGGCTTTTTCCCACCCTGGGGCTGTGAGGTCTAATTTTTCATTATTTTCATTTTGAGAAATAAAAAATGATTGTCAGAGGTGTTAAATACAATATTCTTGTAAGGAAGGTGGTGTGTGCAGAGGAGAAATGCTGTTGCAGGGTGCTGAGCTGCAGTGTCATATCAGGTCAGCGTGGTGACAACAGGCTTGGATTCTGGATGAACCTGGAACTTGGGAAGCTGCTCTGTGCTGGAAAAGTGCTTGGTAGATGGAAATGCTGAAAAAATGCATGTGGATTGGAGAGGGGGAACAAAAAATTGAAGCTATGGTAGTGCAGGTGCTAAAAAAAGGACTAATTCATCAGACTTTACGTAATTTTCATCTTCCTTTGGAGGCATTAAATGTGTTAATGCTGTGACCATTGAAGTGGTTGAGGGGGTGATCTGCCAGGGAAAAACTAACATTTTTTAAATGCTGTTTGAGAATGAGCTGGTTCAGTCTCCAATGCAGGGTGGCATTTGTTAGTCAGAAACACAAATGTCATCTTTGGAAGGAAAACAGATTTTTCAAGAGGTGGAGACATCCAGAGAAGAGGAGAAGAGCCTGGATCTACTCCCTGTGATTAACAGCTTTTGTTAAAACTTGACACTAAATCTTCTACATCAGATCAGAACTGAGGTCTCATTAAACTGAGTATCTCACCTCTGTTAGCTGACACCTCCCCCGGGTCAGCTTGTTCCCTAGAGCATATTTGACTGATTTCCCCTCTTGATGAGAGTGGTTTCTGCCTAGCAGTGGGGGGCTGGTGCCCCACCAGTAGTAGCTGGGGATGAACAGATGTTCAGTCTCCATTGTCCCAGCCTGCTGCTCAGAACCCAACAACATCTTCAAGACACTTGGTGAATTTTCCCAAGCTGGTGACCTGCGACTGTAATTCCTTCTCCTGATGTGCCTACAGAGGTGTTTGTTTCTCTGTAAAACTGGGGTTATTTCAACACCACGTGGCTATCAGCTGCTCCTACCTCAGCAACCAGGTGCTGGAATAACTCCAGCATTAAAAGTGGTGCTTGTTTGGGGCTCTGCTGAGCAGGGCAGGATGATAACACGAGGTGATGTGGGGGAAATGGAGTGATTTGCCATGTGGGAGCTGCACCAGTTCATGCTTTGTTGCCCAGATTTCCCATTCTGTGTGTGGATCAAACGTAACCTCTTGTCAACCTCACAAACTCTCAACTTGGAAATACCTGAAAGATTTAAGGTCTCAGATCCATTTAGAAACACCAGCTGCTGGTGCAGTACCCCATTTCCCTAGGCTACAAAAGGGGTGTTTTAAGCCTATAGCCGTGGTGGGAGTAGGAGAAGCTTAATTTATGGGTTCCAGACTTCAACTGGAAGCCTCTTTCTTAATGAAAAGGCTCTCCTGCCTCTTTGAGATGATTGCCTGGAGATCAAAGGTGAGGTGGGCGATGCCTGATTTGATCTGTAGGCGAGCAGAGTCCCTGAAGAACTATCAAATTACTGTTAGACTTGTAGACAAAGGTGGTTCAGCTAAAAGCAGATAAATTGGGTCCGTTGTGAACCAGCTAATACCTCATTTGGTAACTGCACAGGCAATTTCAGGCAATTTAAGTACTGAGTTTAGCATCTCTGTGAAGCCTTTTTTTTTTTTTTTAAACCTAACCTTCCCCACTATTACACTTCTTGCCCAAGCTTTCTGGTTTGGTTTAAAGATGTCAACAGGAAAGAATTCTCCTAATTTACTGAAATCGCTGCAATTCTCATGGGTAGATAAGGCTTGAAATGAAGATTGATGAGATCCCTTTTTGGAGGGCAGGAATACTAACACCTTTCCTGCCTGGTGTTTTCAAGTAGGTAACAAGGGGAGTATTTTCCTGAGCACCTTGCTGATAAGTGTGCTCACCCTCTGGCACCTTTTGGGGTGAAACAGGGCGAATAGAGGTTTTTTGAGGGCAGTAGGGTGCTGCAAGGGATTCTGAATGCTTGTTTTGTTCCAAACCTTAGCTGTGACAGCCTGTGCTCTGGAGCTGCAGATCCCCAGGCTGCTGCTCTTCTGGAGCCAGGCCAGAGGAGATGGTGTGGTGCAGCTGTGGGAGCAGGAGGACATGTAGGCTGGGAGGTCCTGCTGCCACCCGTGTGAACAGGATTTGTTTGGGTTTTCCCTCTGATAACACCTGCCTTGCCACTGGCCTTGCTCTTCTCAGGTGTAAGTAGTAAATCTGCTGCTCTAGCCCCTCCTCAGAAGCCAGACTGGAATTGTTGTAAACAGGGCCACTGATTTCATGGTCGAGGCTGCTGCCTGCAGAGCAAACAAACACCTTGGTGCTGGGTGGTCTCGAAGGGGTCCCAGCAGAAGCACGTGCTCGTGCTGTTGAGATACCCACCCAAACAAGTGATGGTTTACCCTAAAATGAGAGCTTTTGACACTTACAGCAGCAACAGATGTCATAGCAATCAGCTTGCCCCATCTCCCAAACCCACATGAATGTTCTTCAGACTACTCAGGGTAGTTCTGATAAGCAAGGAGTCAAAAAAATCCCCCTGTAGATTGTGCTCTGAGAGGAGCTGTTCTGGAGGCATGGGGATGGGAGTGAGGACTCAAGCACCAGCTCCTCAGCCCTGAGGAGCCTCCTGCCACCAGCTCAGTCTGGCTGATCTACCTTTGGGATCTCCCCCCAGGGTGATGACAGTACAATCTCTCACAGAGACTTTACTGAGCTTGGCCATTAACTATAATAGTGGGGAATGTTATGGTTTTTTTAAAAAAAACCAACCACCTGTGTTGCAGGGAACCCCCAAAACCCTGAGGTGGATATAGTCCTTATTTTCCATGGCATGGTCTAGCCTGCTGGTGAGTGCTGCAGAGGAGGTTGGCTTCTCCAGATGGGGATCCACAGCAATTCCATTGGGCTAAAGTCTTGAATACAGTTTGCCAAGTCCTTGGGGATTTTGGAAGTTTTATATCTTGACTCATTCTGAGGACTGCTGGTCAAGTTCAGTCTTAAAAATTGATTTCCTGCTATTGCCAACTGTTAAAATGAATTGATCCCCACAGCCATTCTACAAGCCAAGGAGCTGAGTTGTGTCCTGAGGCATTTCTCCTGGAAAAGGGATGAAACTCAGTTATCTTCAAATATTTAGCTTTAAAAAACTGTGAATTTTTGTCTAGCTGCTCAGCAAAGAAATGAGTAGCTGAAGAGGTCCCCTGAAAGTGAAACTCCTGCAGTTTGGGCTTGTTTCCCCAGCATTAAGGTTGTGGAGGAGAACTGGGTCTTTACACTGGTCTGTTCTGGAGAGGTTTTTCTGCTGGTCTTTCAGGGCATGTTCTCTCATGCTTTCCTGCAGAGCATCCAGTTCTGGTTGCTGTTGGCAGCAGGTTGTGCATGGGCACATCCTGAGTCCCAATCTCTTTGAGTTTTGGTTTCCCTTCAGCTTATTTTTGTCCAGGTCCTGTTGGAGGCCTCTGTGGAACTCTCCAGCAGCTTTCTGTGAACACAGCTGAGGAGTTCTCCTGGATTCCTGCTTGGAGAAGGATCTTTCACAGCAAGACATAAAGAACACTGGGAGCAGGTGCTGCTGCTGCTGCTGCTCACTTCTCTTCATGCACTGAGAGGAGAGTTGTTGACCAAGTAGCTGTAGGCTCAGCTAGGGACTGTTCCACTGAGGGTGGTGAGCCCCTGGCCCAGGCTGCCCAGAGAGGTGGTCACTGCCCCATCCCTGGAACCATTCCAGGGGAGGTTGGACCAAGCTCTGAGCAACCTGCTCTAGTTGGGACATAGACACAGAGTTAAACATGGACTGTCAGTTTTCCTCATAAGATTTGCTTTGTCTTCCTGTAGCTCAGAGGACTGTGTGTTTATCAACAGTTCTTTAAGCAGCAATATTAAAATGATTTTTTGTTGTTGTTTTTATCATTCATCACTTCTTAAAAATAACAGTCATGAAATGAGTTTACTTCTCCCTGGTTGTCTTGGTCAAGAGACACTGGGATGGAAACTAGAATTGAATTAAAAATCCATAAAGATAGCTTCAATTTTATTTATTTTTTTTCCACTGAAAGCCCTTTTTGCATTTTTCAAGCTGAATGACAAAAAGGAAGTATCAGTAGTCAGTGAATCAAGTTGTCACCGTGTCTTCCAAGATCTTAGAGCTGCTGAGGTTTGATCCTTCTCTCATCTCATCCATAGACAGTAAATCACTCTCCCCCCTTCTCAAATTCTGGTACGTTGGCTTTGAAGAAACTAGAAATTGAAGTGATGCAAAGAAAAACACCCAATTCTTGCTAAAAAAGAAAATTAAAGCTGTTTTATCCTTTTCCTGCTCTTTGTGTTTCTCCTGTGACTTTCACCAGCTCAGGGCCCTGACTTGAGCTGGAAACGTGTGCTGACAATAAAACTTCACATGCTTGGATTGAATAAAAGGTACTACCTGGAAGTTGTGACCCAAGTTTTCCACATCTCAGGCTGAACCACGTTGAGTGCATTTGCTCTTAAAATTGTGAACAGATAAAAAAAACAGTTAATGCTGAGTTCTCAGTTCAGTGTCTCTCAGAGTGGGCTGCTGGAACACCCTCAAGGTCGTGTGTTTGTAAGTCAGGTTTTCTCTCTTACAGCTGCTTTGTGTGATGCTTTTTTTTTTATTATCTGAGCTGATCTTTGTTGTTGTTGCTGCTTGGTTTCTTTTCCAGAATCAGGCTGGTGGTGTCAGGCTTTCATGTCATGCCTAGATCTCCTCTTAGGCTTCTTTCAGGTCTTGTCTCCACGCTGTGACACCACTTATGGTTTGTTCTGATAGGAACCCAGGATTGTCAGCTCAGTGAATGAGTTGAGAGGAGCAAAATGAAAAAAATAAAAGCAGGTCTAAATCCAGGCTGTACTCTTAGTGTGCTGGCCAGCAAAACAAGCAGGCAATAAAGGAGCAGTGCTGTAATCCACAGCAGAGAAAACAGGACTTGGTAGTGAACATATCTCAGAACATTAAAAATCCACCTTGTCCTTAGCAAGGTAGGAAGAGCTTGGTATGATCAATTTGATGTACAGACTCTTTGTTTCTCCTTCAGTTCCACAGAATAATGAGAAGCTTCAGGAAAGTCCCTGCATTTTTGCATTGACACCAAGACAAGTGGAGCTGATCCGAAATTCCAGGTACTCCTCCTTGGGTGTTAGCAGTTCTAGAAAATGTAGCTGTACGTCTCCACCGTGTTCCCTCTCTGTGGAAGGTTTTGTTCTCTGGGAGGAAACAGTTTCTTTGAGAGCAGGAGCAGTCAGGCTACCTCTCACCTAAAGTAAATAGCCTGGGGGGAGGGGGGAGGTACAATTTTACCTATCCAAGTCCCTAAGTTTTGCTTCTGCTCCTCTGATCTTGCTTCTGAATAGTCCATTGGGGCAGGCAAAGCCCTGTGGAGTTGCTGCTGCCCTGAGTTCTGTGTGGAGCTCCTGTGGTGAATGTTTGCAGATTTTCCTTGGTGTGCAGAGTTCAAAAGCTGGACGTGTAACGCCGTTTGCATCTGAAAGCAAACTTCCTTCTTGTGAAGGACGCTGGAGTAACTGCCTCAGAAACCATCTTGCACTGATTAGGATTTACCCTGACCTCTGTCCTGAGGCAGCTTTTGATTCAAACAATGAAAGGCCCGAGAGCTGTCAGGGCAGGCAGGCAGGGTTCCTCCTCTGCTGACCTGCTCCCTTGGTCCTTGCTGCCACAGAGAAGGACAATGATGCAGAAGAGGGTCCTCCAAAACTAAGTGTAAAACCTTTAAATGTTTCTCTTTATGATAAAAATGTACTGTAATTGTAGAGTCTGAGAAAGATGATATTTCCTGAGTGTCCAGTGCTTGATTACTGTTGTGATCTCAGTAGGTCAACAGAAGCAGTGCAGGGGAAGCTGTTGGAAGACTTAACAGAAAGGAAATGATAAACCACGGAAGTCTTTAAGGGTGATAAAAGACTACACGTGCTGTAGCTGATTCTTGATGCTTCTTTTCTCCATATATTCAGATTTGTGAGAAAACTTCCACCGTCAGTGAGAAATATTTCATAGCAAGAGTCTCAATGAGAGTCTGGAATGATCACTCAGGATGCCAGGTGTATTGATACCTGCCACCCAACACCTTTACAGTTTTGAAAAGCCAGAGAAAGGCTGTAGGATGGTGCTTGATGATAAAAAATGAATCACAAGACCACTGATATTTATGGGGGGGATTGTACAATTTAAATAAAATTCTGTGAGTAATTCTGTAAGGGTCTGTATTAAAAAAAGTACTAAAAGTCTGGAGTGTAGCAAAAGCAACAGCTGATTTGGGTTGTTCTTGGGGTGGTTGTGAGGGTTTGTTTTGCTTTTATTTTTTTTCACATACTTAATCTGAAGTTTTTGTTTCTTCTTTAATTTACTAGGGAGTTACAGCCGGGTGTGAAATCGGTTCAGGTTGTGCTAAGGTACGTCTGGGCACGGGGCTGATTCACCACCAGGTGCTCACCAGGGGAGGAGGGAACTCACCACCAAAAAAACACCAACTTTCAGCGTGGTTTTTATAGCCACAAACTTTGAGTCAATTGTTCTTTTACCTGCCTCACACAAGCATCTTAAACTCCACTTTTGAGCCTGTTCCTACACGTACTGCTGGAATTGGTGCTGCATCAACCCGGGGGAGCCACGTGGGACCGGCTTTGCTGTGGCCAGATGAGGGAGCATGGGTTGGAGTGGTGATGGCTGGCTGCTGGTGTGTGCAGTGGGGATGTTGAGAGACGTGTGGTTTCTTTGCAGGATCTGTTACACAGACACTAGTTCTCCTCAGGAGGATCAGTACCCTCCGAACATCGCCGTGAAGGTGAACCACAGTTACTGCTCGGTGCCGGTGAGTCGGCTCAGCCCGGAGGTGTGACAGGGCAGCTGGGGAAAGGCTTGGCTGGTGTGCAAGGAAATTTGTTTCCTGATAAATGCAAACAAAAAGCCAGGGTATAAAAGTGCACTGCTTAGTTTAAAGCTCATTTTCTGCTGGCTTAGTGGTGGTGCTAATGAAGTGGAGCCTGGAATACCGCGTGCAGTTCTGGGCTCCTCAGTTCAAGAGGGACAAAGAACTTTTGGAGAGGGTCCAGCACAGGGCTACTAAGATGATCAAGGGCCTGAAACGCCTGTCGTATGAGGAGAGGCTCAGGGAGCTGGGGGTGTTTAGCCTGGAGAAGAGGAGGCTGAGGGGGGATCTTATTAATGCTTATAAATATCTAAAGGGTGGGTGTCAGGAAGATGGGGCCAGGCTCTGCTCAGTGTGTCTGGTGACAGGACTAGGGGCAGTGGCCACAAACTGGGGGAC
>NW_008615957.1:10743-11134 GCF_000691845.1 Merops nubicus
GACTGGATGAGCTTCTGAGGTCCCTTCCAACCCCTAACATTCTGTGAATCTGTGAACTGTTCTTGCAAAAAGCCTCCATGCCTTTTACTTTGTGCTTGGTGTGACTGCTGAGCTCCCTTTTACCCCTTCCCTTGAAAACCGGGTGAGTAGAATTCAGCGACGCTGACGAACAGACGGACTTAGGTGGGAGCACCTGGAATCTAAAACTCACTCAGTAAATAAAACCATCATCTTTCTGCCTTAGGGCTACTATCCCTCAAACAAACCCGGCGTGGAACCGAAAAGGCCCTGTCGGCCCATCAACCTCACCCACCTCATGTACCTCTCCGTGGCCACCAACCGCATCACGGTGACCTGGGGCAACTACGGGAAGGTAGGAGCCGGGCGGCCG